>NC_141893.1:17217373-17521017 GCF_030686135.1 Camelina sativa
GCCACTCTCTTTATTTTTTCCATCATTATCTTCCTACAGTGTTTAAGTTCCACCAAAGCTGCCACGTGTCATCCTGATGACGAGGCAAGTCTTTTAGCTTTCAAATCCGGTATAACTCAAGATCCTTCCGGCATGCTCAGCTCTTGGAAGAAAGGTACTTCTTGCTGCTCATGGAAGGGTGTCATTTGCCTCAACAGCGACCGCGTCACCATACTTGAACTAGTCGGGTTTCTCAAAAAACCCGAACGTTCCCTCTCTGGCACTCTCTCTCCCTCGTTGGCCAAACTCAAACACCTCAACGTGATTAGCTTAGGAGATCATGGGAACATAACTGGATCTTTTCCAAAATTTCTTCTCCAATTACCAAAGCTAAGGTACGTTGACATCCAAAACAACCGTCTCTCCGGTCCTCTTCCGGCCAACATCGGCGTGTTGAGCATGTTGGAAGAAATCTTTTTTAGTGGAAATAAATTCACCGGTTCGATCCCGAATTCGATATCAAATCTGACTCGTTTATCTTATCTCTTTTTGGGCGGTAATCTCCTAACCGGGACTATACCCTTTGAGATTGCTAAACTCAAGTTCTTGCAGAATCTGAATCTTGGTGGCAACCGCCTCTCTGGAACCATTCCAGATATTTTTGAATCCATGACATTGCTTAAATTTCTCGATCTTTCCCGAAACGGATTCTCCGGGGAGCTTCCTCCGTCCATTGTGTCAGTCGCACCAACACTCCTCGCCCTCGAACTGAGCCAGAACAATCTCTCGGGGACGATCCCGAGCTATATATCGAGATTCAACAGGCTCGAAAAATTGAATCTCTCCAAGAACCGTTTCTCAGGGGTTGTGCCGAAAGGTTTTGTAAATCTGACCAATCTTAACAATCTTGATCTCTCCCACAATCTTCTAACTGATCAGTTCCCTGAATTGATCATTAATACCATCGAATATCTTGATCTCTCGTACAACCAATTTCAACTAGAAACGATTCCAAAATGGGTGACTTCGTTGCCAAGCATCTTCTTGTTGAAGCTAGCAAAATGCGGGATCAAGATGAGTTTAGACGACTGGAAGCCAGCAGAACCCTTGTACTTCCATTACATTGATCTGTCGAGAAATGAGATCTCTGGGAGTCTAGAAAGGTTCTTGAACCAGACGGAGTATCTCCTGGAGTTGCGGGTTGCTGGAAACAAACTCAGATTCGATATGGGGAATTTGACGTTTCCGAGGACGCTAAAAAACCTTGATCTATCAAGGAACTTGGTATATGGGAAGGTGCCTGCTACGGTGGCTGGTCTGCAAAGACTAAACATAAGTCAAAACCATCTTTGCGGAGAACTTCCCACGACAAAGTTTCCGGCTAGCGCGTTTGCTGGTAACGATTGTCTCTGTGGCTCTCCACTTTCTCCTTGTAAAGTTTAGCTGCAAGAAAACTACAATTTTCAATTTGGATACTTTGACGTAGTTCCAACTAAGAGTTGTAATGATAATAACTAAAGTTGCTTGATATGATAAAGCGTAATTACAACGATACATATAATATATATAGAGTGCTGTAAAAACATCATTAATAATTTGATTTCAAATTAAAAATTGTTGGGGCTGTTAAAAAAAATATGTTTGTAGAGTAACTGATTCGTCATTCCTTAGTTTAATGTTATCACATACTCTCATTGTTTTACAAAAAGTATGTAATTCATTTCACACAAATTTAGAAAATATTAAAATACGTATTTATTTATTTAAAAAATGGTTTATAGGTTAACTAGGTGTTCTAGGCGCTGGGTCACTACCCATATACCGCTTAGCACTTTCTTGAACACTGATTATAATATATTAAATTGAAGTAGTTTTTAGATAAAAATGTTTTTTTAGGTAACTTTTTTTTTAGTGTTCTAATGAAACCACCTTTAATTTGTATAACAGATTACAATAATCTAAATGTTTTAGTTAACAATTTTTTTTGTTAATATTGTGGGCCTTTTTAATATATTGGTATGAGAGTTAAAGGATTATTTGGGGTTTTTTTTGTCAAAATTAGAAATTAGAAATAAGAAGTAAAACATTTGGGTTTAATATGGGTCTTTCAAGTGTTATGAACAAATAAATTAGAAACTGCTTAGTGGATAAGTGTTTTAGAATATGCCCAAAAAATTAAAGAATGAGTTGCTGATGTGGCAGCACCAAAAGTGAGGAAAGGTAACTTTATATATATATATTTAGTTCTAGATTAAAAGTAAAATTAGGAAATTTAAAATAAAAGATACATAAGAAATGTACAATGACATTCTTTGGGTAACAAAAATAAAACCCTAGAATAACATTCTTTATGAAAAAGATAGAGTAATAATTAACAGAATTACGTGATGATACATAGTAGAAAACTGTGATTTTTGATATTTTCTAATTATTCATTGGTAAATAAAAATATTACTTCAACTTGAAAAATGAGTATTATGATAAATAAGAAAAGAGAAAATCCAGTAAAAAACTTTTAAGATGATTACCAATTCCAATTTAAACCTCAAAAATTAGAATTTGTACAACAATTTTGTTATTTGAAACCTAAGATGGAGTTATTACATTACAGGTTAACTCTATAAAACACTTAAATTTATAGTATTTATATCTTTAATAATAATTAATAATCTGTAAAATTTAATATTATTATATGTAAAATTAAAAAATTGTTTCCTGATATATCACAACATTTTTAACAACAATCATAATCTAAAAATGAATTATGGACTGACTCTTCTCCGCAGCTTGTAGCCTCCTTGAAATAAGCGCCGGCTCTATGGTCACAACCACATCTCGAATCTTTAATTACTTGTGTTCTACGTACGCAACAACCATTGCATTATTAAACCAATACATAGTGAACAAAAATAGCAGGTTAATAGCTTAAAAAATATACAGGAGCGCTTACCAATGTCACTTCATGTTCATGGATTACTTACCAAGTCTGTAACATACTAACATGTGGTCATCAAGACATTTCAGTATAATACATAAATAGTATGCTCTGCCGTGTTTTTGAAGTCTGTCGGGGGAATGGAAAACTCGACCATGCTTATCGCCACTTATTATGGATACATGCACATGGATCGGTCAAAAATCGTCAACTTTTTTTGGTTAAAGATTATTTGACTTGACAAAAAGAAACGTGTTACAAGAACTAAAAAAATGTAAAGAAAAAAAATGAAATGAGATCTCGAGAGTCAACACACTCTATTACTATTAATAGCTACCTATTGCTTCTCTCGATTGCACCACACAACACCACCATGAACACTCGATCCTTCACTCTTTCCATCTTTGCCGCAGTTCTCTTTCTTCAGTGTCTAAGCCCCACCAGAGCTGCCACGTGTCATCCTGATGATGAGGCGGGTCTTTTAGCTTTCAAATCGGGTATATCTCGAGATCGTCTGGGCATTCTAAGACAGTGGAAAAAAGGTACTAAATGTTGCTCCTGGATGGGTGTCATTTGCAACACCGGTGACCGCGTCACCAAACTGGAAATCAATGGATTTGGCATTCTTGGCCAAAGCGTCATCTCTGGCACAATCTCCCCGTCCCTGGCCAAACTTCAACACCTCGAGGGAGTTTACTTCAACTATCTTTTAAATGTCACTGGATCATTTCCTCAATTTCTTTTCAAATTACCAAATCTAAAGTACGTTGACTTCACAAATACTCGTCTCTCTGGTCCCCTTCCGGCTAACATCGGTGCGCTAAGCCAGTTGATAGAGTTAACTCTGGAGAAAAGCCAGTTCACTGGTCCGATCCCGACTTCCATATCTAACTTGACTAGGTTAAAATTGCTGAGACTCAGCGGAAACCGCATCTCCGGCACCATACCAGATGTTTTCAAATCTATGACGAAGCTTGTATCTCTTGATCTCTCTCGGAACCGATTCTTAGGAAATCTTCCTCCTTCGTTGGCATTGCTTTCATCAACTCTTGAGCTCCTTGACGTAAGCCAGAACATTCTCTCGGGGACGATCCCCAGCTTTTTTATCGCGACTTAAGGTGATTTCCACATTGGTTCTCTCGAAGAATCAGTTCTCGGGTGTTGTCCCAAAGAGTTTTGCCAATATGAAAAAACTCAATCATATTGATCTCTCACTAAATCTTCTAAGCGGTCCATTCCCTACAATGAAGATCGTTAAAGGTATCTTCTATCTTGATCTGTCATACAACCAATTCCACTTAACAACAATACCGGAATGGGTGACCTCATCGCAGTCTATCTACGGGTTGAAACTTGTAAAATGCGGGAACGACTGGAAGCCATCGAGACCACAATTTTACTTTTACATCGATCTGTCAGAAAACGAGATCACTGGGAGTCCAACATGGTTCCTAAACCAAGCAATAGATCTGGCCGACTTTCAGGCGTCAGGCAACAAACTCCGATTCGACCTGGGGAAGCTAAAATTTGGGGACTCATTGAGAATGTTGGATATATCAAGGAATTTGGTATTTGGGAAGGTGCCAACGACCGTGGCTGGATTACAGACATTGAACGTGAGTCAAAATCATCTTTGTGGAAATCTTCCAGTGACAAAGTTTCCCGCCAGCGCGTTTGAAGGTAACGACTGTCTTTGCGGTTCACCACTTTCTCCATGTAAAGCTTAATTAGCAGCATGAAAACTACATATTTGTAGCCCCAAATAAGATCTGTACTGAGCAAAATAAATTATACTTTAAGAAACGAAGAGGGTCCATCACAATAATAAAGAAAATGCGTTAGTAAAATTAGTATTTTAACCCTTGTTCATTATATTCAAAAAAAAAAACGCTCGTTTTATTTTCTTACTCATAAAGCACCGTGGAGGATTGAGATATAGCCGTTGGATCATGTGATAAAGTTTCTCTCAGACTACGATAACATCGGCGTGAGATAGGTATATATGTGATCAGTATCCTGTTTGTCTACATAATCTATTTGGAAATGAATCATAAATTTCGTGTAGCGAGCAAAACTATGAGTTACATATGATGATCACTAATTAACTTCTCACACTAACCATCAAACAACAACCAAGTGAACAACTATTGTTTCTTTTCAAAATCACGATTTCGTATTCTTTTTTAGAAAACCCAAAAATAATTTGTTCGGAAATATCCATCAAACAAGCAAGAAGAAGAAAAAAAAAAAACCAAAGAGGAAGCAATATACATCATTTTATAAAAGGTACTTGTATCTGTTCCTTTGAATTTATCTAAATATTTTTGGAGGCAAAAGCTTGTGTTTTTCATACGTGAAAATTACCTAGAATGACCTATATCTTGTATGAAATAACTAGAATGACTTCATTCAGGAAGCTATAACTAGAATGACCTATATTTTTTTGTGAAAAAACATTCTAACCTAAATTTCTTTTATATTAACAAAATTGCCATTTCAATTTAATTATGAATAATAAACAAAAAAAAATATATTACATAATCTTAAAAAAATTCTCATTATCTTTGTTCTCTCATCTCCTTTTCGACCCAAAAAAAAACCGACAGCAAAAGGTTACCTGGCTTCGACGATGATTCTTCTCCGGCAACGCTACTTCTCTGCCGATGGTTCTTCTCCGTCGACACTACTTCTCCAACGAATCAGTGAGTATACTAAAAGTAAAGTTTTGTTTTGTCTCCCTCTGACCACAAACTTCTCTGGCCAACTTTTGTCATTCTTTACCATTCAATTTAACCATCATTGCTTTTGTGAAAGAGAGTGGCTATTGTATTTAACCATTGTTGTTCTGGCTTTGATGTTCAGAGGATGGAGAAAAAGGTGGCGGCAGTGACAATGATGTAAAACTTTTTAAACCCTAATCTCTGTTTGTGGCAGATTTGTTTATCGTGTAATGGCAGATTTATTTACTGTTTTTCGCAGATTTATTGTTGTTCATCGCAGATTTGTTTTGTTGATGAATTTGCAGATTTGTTGGTCTCAGATATTAAACACTCAAATGCTGAATAGTTCGATACTTTATTGATATGACTGTAGGCTTTTAAATAGCCAAAGAAATGAAGACTAAGTCTTCTACAACGAAACAAAACGAAACTTAAGGAACTGAACCAAAGACTAGGACTACCAGTACTTGACTCCTACAAACCAGGAGCTTATTCAAAACAAGTAAGCAAAGACTTATTCAAAACCCAACAATGCCTCCCCTAAACTGAAAACTGCAGGTGTTCAGTTTACTCCTTCACTAACATGCGAGCACACACTCCAAGCTTCTCCCTTAGCTTGACAAAAACCTCCAGTCTCAATGCTTTGGTTAAAATGTCAGCTACCTGATCACTCGTCCCACAATGCTCCAACTGAACACTCCCTTCGTGAGATCCCTCAAGAAATGAAATCTGACATCAATGTGTTTGCTATGCCCATGAAGTACTGGATTCTTAGATAACTTAATAGTTGAACTGTTGTCACACAAGATCGTAGTACTCATTTCTTGCTTCACACCAAACTCCTCTAGAATTCTTCTCATCCACACACATTGACATGCACAAAAAGCTGCAGCCACAAACTCTGCTTCAGTTGTTGACAAAGTTACCACTGGTTGTTTCTTCGATGCCCAAGCCACAGCAGCTCCACTCATCATGAACGCATATCCGCTTGTGCTCCTCCTGTCGTCCGTGTCTCCAGCATAGTCGCTGTCTGTATAAACGATTAGACCTTCACTACATCCTCTCTTGTAGAACAAGCCATGATACTACGCACCTTTCAGATACCGAAGCACTCGCTTTGCAGCCTGCAAGTGTTGTTCAGTGGGAGCACCCATGTATCTGCTCAACAAACATGCTTCCAACTAGTTGCTTGTAAAGCGTTGCATCGACTTTATCTCCTTCACCTTCCTTTGACAATCTTGAACCAGGGACAATTGGATTCTGCACTGCATTTCCACACTGTAAATTAAACCTCTCCAATATTTCTCCCGCATATTTTCCTTGATGAATGAATATACCCTCCTCATCTTGTACAACCTCAACTCCAAGAAAATACTTCATTCGCCCTAAGTCCGTCATGTCGAATTCATCTTTCATAGATGACTTGAAGTTTTCCAGCATAACATTATCATTCCTAGTAAAAATCAAGTCATCCACATAAAGACTAACAAGCAGATTTTTGTTACCTTCCTTCTTAATGAACAAAGTATGTTCAGACTCACATCTCTGAAATCCTTCCTTGTTGAATTAAGCTTCGATTCTGCTGTACCATGCCCGAGGTGCTTGCTTAAGGCCATACAATGCTTTCTTAAGCTTGTATACCTTATGTTCTTCTCCCCTTTTGATGTAACCTTGTGGCTGCTCAACATGCACATCCTCATGAAGCTCTCCATATAAAAATGTAGACTTTACATCTAGTTGATACACACACCAATTCTTCTGAGCCGCCACTGCTAACATCATTCGAATAGTGTCCCATCGCGCCACCGGAGCAAATACCTCATTGTAATCAACACCATGTTGTTGAGCGTACCGTTTTGCTATAAGTCGTGCTTTGAACTTGTCTACTTCTCCTTTCTCATTTAGCTTTGTCTTGTATACCCATTTTACGCCAATTTTCTTTGCTCTTTGAGGCAACTCCACCAGTTCCCATGTCTTGTTCCTTTCTATTGACTCCAGCTCATACTCCATAGCTTTTATCCATTTATTGTCTCCATATGCTTCTTCGAACGTGGCCGGATCATCAAAAGAAACAAACATGACCATATTGGTGACTTCTTCCTCCTCTTCACTCGACAATTCCTCACCAGTAGTATACTCTTGTAAGTATGAAGGTGGTTTAAGAGTTCTGTCTTGACTTATTGTTGTCTCTTCAACCTTTCTCGGTGGTGACTGTGCAGCGGCTTGGTTTGTCGGTGACAGCGGCAGCTCTGGTGATTGTGGAGCCTCTTGATCTGATGATAGCTGCGGAAGCTCTGCATCAACGTCTTCTTCCTCGCAAATCAACTGCTCCCCATTTGTTTCTCCATTAACCTCCCAGTTCCAGCCCTTCTCTTCTTCAAAGACAACATCTCGGCTGGTCATGACTTTCTTGGTGGCTGGATGATAGAGTCGATAACCCTTTGATTCATTACTCACTCCAATCCACACACAAGTAATGCTCTTATGATCCAGCTTCTTTCTTCTCTGATCTGGCACATGGACGTGCGCAAGACACCCAAAAACTCTGAAATAATCCACTGATGGTTTTACTCCACTCCACATCTCCTCTGGTGTCTTTCCTTGTAATACAGAAGTGGGACTTCTGTTTAAGACATGGACAGCCCATTTTGTTGCTTCTAACCAAAACTTCTTATGAACTTCTTTATCCTTCAATATGCATTGCACCATGTTCATTATAGTGCGGTTTTTGCGCTCTGCTATGTCGTTCGGTTGCGGTGTGAACGCCGTTGTGAGCTGTCTGCTTATTCCCATCTCCTCGCAGAACTGCTTAAATTCATTAGATGTGTACTCTCCCCCTCTATCAGTTTGCAGGCACACCAACGTTTCTCCAGTCTCTCGTTCAACTTGATTCTTAAATCTTGTGAACAGAACAAATGTATCAGATTTGTTTGACAAAAAACAAATCCACACCTTTATGCTATAATCGTTGATGAAGGTGAGGATGTGTCGTTTGTCGGTGTTTGATGCTGGAGAAATCGGACCACAGAGGTCTGAATGCACCAATTGTAGCCTTCGTGATGATCGCCATAAGCTTTTCTTTGGAATTGATTCTCAATGTTGTTTCCCGACCAAGCAGCTAACACACGCACCATCTCCTCCACCATTCTTTAAATATGGCAGTCCTCTCACCATGTTCTGATATTTTAGCGTCCTCAAACCTTTGTAGTTTAGATGCCCATACCTGCGATGCCATAGTTGAAAGTCGTCCACCGACGATGCAATTTGCAAGCATTCAGGTACAACATCAGTTTGGTTTATGGCTGTCATGACCTTAAACAATTTGTTTGATGTCATTGGAGACTGCAGGACTAGCCCAACTCTTGGATGAAGCAGCTTGAAAACTCCTTCTCTGATTAGCACTTCACACCCTTTCTCTAGGAGCTGACCAATGCTGAGAAGGTTACTTCGTAGGTCTGGAACAAAGTAAACATCGGAGATAACATTTGTTCTTCCTCCTAACTGCAGACTCACGTCTCCCTTCCCCAGCACCCTCAGATGAGAGTTATTTCCCAATTTTGCAGAGTGACGAAAACTCTTATCCAATGTGGAGAACAACATCTTTTCTCCACACATATGGTTGCTGCAGCCTGAATCTAGAAACCATGCTTCCTCCTTCTGATTATCTTCTGTGGACGCCATGAGTAGCACCACCTTCATCGCCATCCACTTCAGCATAATTAGCTTTTCCACCCCAGTTTGGACATTCGTATCGAAAATGCCCAATTCTGTGACATTTAAAATACTCAATTGTGGCGTTGTTGAATGATCGTCCTCCTCTTCCGCTACCTCTTCCTTGACTCATTCTTCCTCTGCCTCTTCCTCCTCTATCGTCGAACGTGACCTTTAGTGCTTGAACATCTCCATTGTTGCTAGGCTTTCTCATCTTCTGCTCATGTATGAAGAGTGAGCTTTGCAATGCATCAACCAAGAGATTATCAATGTCTTTCAACTCCTCGATCGAACAAACAATGTAATTGAAATTCTCAGTTAACGTGCGCAGAATCTTCTCCACGATCTGGACATCTCTCATGTCATCTCCACAGTTCCTCATATTGTTAGCCACCACCATTACTCACCCAAAGTAATCTTCTACAGATTCACCAGTCTTCATCTCCAACAGCTCAAAGTTCCTCCGCAAGGTCTGCAATTGAGCACGCTTCACTCGTGAATTCCCTTGGTACTTCACTTTCATCGAATCCCACAGTTGCTTAGAAGTATCTTTCAGTGTAATCGTTTTGAGAACGGTTTTATCGATTGCACTGAACAGATAATTCTTTGTTTTGAGATCTTTCAACCTCGCTTCATCACGCGTCTTCTTCTGCGCATCGGACAACGTCTCTTCACTCGTTGCCTCAACAAAACCATCTCTCACCACACCCCAGTATTCTTTTGATTTCAGCAGATTCTCCATAAGGAGACTCCAGTGATCATAATCCCCATTAAACCTAGGAATGTTTGGTTGTGCAAAACTACTCGATTCTCCCATTTCACTCACCCACTCACTTGTTTTTCTCTCTTTCTCACTCAATAGCTCTGATACCAGATTTGTTGGTCTCAGCTATTAAACACTCAAATGCTGAATAGTTCGATACTTTATTGATATGACTGCAGGCTCTTAAATAGCCAAAGAAATGAAGACTAAGTCTTCTACAACGAAACAAAACGAAACTTAAGGAACTGAACCAAAGACTAGGACTACCACTACTTGACTCCTACAAACCAGGTGCTTATTCAAAACAAGTAAGCAAAGACTTATTCAAAACCCAACAGATTTAGGTTTCATAAATTTCTTTTGTGAAAGAGAGTGGCAACTATATTTATCCATCTTTTTCTGGTTTTGATGCTCAGAGGTTGGAAAAGAAGGTGGCGGCAGTGATAATGGTGTAAAAATTTTAAAAACCCTAATCTCTGTTTGTGAAAGATTTGTTTCTCCTTTGATGGCTGATTTGTTCAATAGTGTTTGCAGATTTATTGTTGTTCATCGCAGATTTGTTTTGTTAATGAATTTGCAGATTGAAGTTTGATAAAGTGCAGGTTTCTTGTTTTAAGTTGCAAATTTTGTTAGTTATTTAGCTTAAGTTTGTAAACAGTTTGCATGTTTAGAGAGTTAGCTTAGATTTAGGTTGGAGAGTTAGCTCATGCCAGATTTGTTTGTTATTTGGTGCCAGATTTATTTGTTGCTTTGCAATTATTGAGTTAATGTTCTTTGATTACAATGTTTTTGTTTGTGGTTTCTCTCACCCATTGTTTCTCGTTTTTCTCTTCAAGGCCACAAACTTCTCCGGCGACGAAGGGTGATTCGACTAGCTCTCCGTCGACATCCCTTCTCCATAGTTATTTGATGGCAAATTTTTTTGTATATTACTACATATGTTTTCGAAATTACTACAGATTTATACTTGGAACTGCAGATTTTTATAAATTACTACAGATTTTTTCGGATTTACTGTATATTTAATTTCACAACTGCATATTTTTTGAACTAGTAAGACTATTAATGCATATATTTTCGTGTCTAAAACACAACAAAACACAAGAAGTTTAATAACTACAACATAAGTTTAAATTACAACAAAACTTCAAGTCTTCAACAAATAAAATAATATCTCCATAAAATACATATTTTTATGTCATCTTACATGTTTTTGTATAACTGTATAAGAAACACAACAAAACACAAGAAGTTTAATAACTACAACATAAGTTTAAATTACAACAAAACTTCAAGTCTCCAACACATAAAATAATATCTCCATAAAATACATGTTTTTATGCCATCTTACATGTTTTTGTATAACTGTATAAGAAAAGAGAGATATTAGTTTATTTTGAAACGAATACAATATTAATTTAAAATTATAATACAAATGTTTGATTCTCTCTCTTTCTAACCCTCGTATCTCACGCCTCTCTTCTAATATATTGTCTTCTACCTCGCTTCAACTCAAGTCCAAGACAATGTCTCATCAATTTTCATAGAAAAAGTTATAGATCTATTAAAATTAAGTGATAAAAAGGATTGACAGATGAAATCATGAAATCAGATGGCTGAGAATCAAACCTGAAACCCGGCGAGTAAGTTAATAACGCCAAGTCACCGGTTTTTAACGGGTTTATCCAAGTTTTCTCGAGTTATTAACAATCCAGTTTTATGCTAAACCCGAACAAGAATAGTGAAGGGTCGCGGATTAACTGGTTCGACCGGCCTATCCTGTCTGGGTCTGAAAACACTGGATCGTTCATATCTAATGCACTAATTGCGGATAATACATGCAAATGGATTGGTCAAATTCTTCAACGGTCAGATTCCAAGTTCGATATCAAATTTAACTCGGTTCTCTTGGCTTAATCTTGGCAGCAACCGCCTTTTGTCATCCCAAATATTATTAAATCCATGACAAAGCTCGGGAAAACGGTCAAAATCAACCCAAATTATATGCCGAACGTTTTTTTATACACAATCTATAATACCCTGCATTTATCAACAACTGACTAATAATTCGAATTTCCTACTTAAACTTAGCCAATTTCAACATCTTTGCAAACGGTTTTAGTTAACTGTTTAATGGAACTGACTCAGACGTCAACAAGGCAACCACTAGCATATCGATATGTTAAGAAAAAAAGTTACAAGCGGGATTCGAACCTGTGTGACATCGTAAAATAAATGTGCTTAGTAACCACTCAGTCATATCAATGTTTCGGTAATTAATAAACAAAGATATAATATATTGGCTATATTGGCTTCCGTCTCTCTTCATCTTCTTCTACGTCCGATGCACATGAGAGAGAAAGTCACCAAAAAAACAAATGAATCTTGATTTCAAAATCCAAAATAAAAAAGTATAGATTGAAGAGATCAACATGAAAACAAATGAATCGATTCGTTTATAATTTGTTTATATGTGCTAACGCTCTATAAGAAACGAAAAATAGAGCAAAAATTACGAAATCCAGATCTGGGTTTTACAAAATTCATGGAACTTCATGAAGAGACACAAATAACAACTAGAACGTTGGTGATATGAGAGATGAATCAACCATATAAATAACCCTAGACGAATCGATTTTGGAGTTTGAAATCCAGATTTAGTTGCTTATGATCGTTGTTCTCTTTCCATATCTGAAGGAGGAAGAAGAAGAAGAAGAAAGACAAAAGACAATATCATACATCTTTGTTCATAAAACTCAAAAACGTTGATGTATCCAAGTGGTTAAGGAGCCTATTTGATTTACTATGCCACGTTGGTTTGATTCCTACCTATAGCAATTTTTTTTTCAGCTATAAAATGACATCGTTATGATATCTAGATGTCATGTGGTCTCTGTGTTGATGTCTAACTCAGAGCCGTTAAACGGTCAACTAACATCGTTTATGAAAATGTTGAAATCGGCTAAATTTACAAAGTCAAGGTAGAAAATTTGAATTATTAATTAGTTCAGGTTGATAAATGCATAATATCATAGATTGTGTATGAAAAAACGTTCGGCAAATATTCTGAGTTGATTTTGGCCGTTTTCCCGACAAAGCTACAGTCTCTTGATCTCTCCCACAATGACTTCTCCGGGAAATTCCTCCCTTTATTGCATCGCTCGAGGAGTATGACAAAGCTTCAGTCTCATTGTCACAATCCTTAACCTAGGTCAGAACAATCTGTAGCCTGTCGGCGACGATTCCACACTATTTATCAAGATTTGAGGCACTTTCCACATTGGTTCTCTCTAGGAATCAGTACTCGAGGATTGTGCCAATGAGTTTTGCCAATTTGACCAATATTTATATTACCAATCTTGATCTCTCACAATCTTTTAACTCGTCCATTCCCTGCCTTGAAGAGCATTAACTGCATCGAAGTTTTGGATTTGTCGTACAACCAGTTGAAACTGGTGTAGAGTTATCTTAACGTTATGTTCATTTCAAAATACTACTCGTTGTAATCCTAGTTTTCTAATAAATTGTAATTGATCAAATGAATTTTCTAACTAGTTACACTAGTTTTTGTTGACAAATATCAAGAAAACTCCAGAATAAACATAGATTAATTTTATGCAAGATTACAATGACTAAGACCAAAGAACACAAAGGGGAGAATTACCGTATAACCCGTCTTCACACCTCGAGGTGCCCCCAATATAATCTTGTCTTTCTCCGTACATACCTATCTATTAAGGACATATATTGACTCACTTTTTATCTAAGAAATTGTGTAAGCTTTAGAATACTATCAATTCCGACACATTTGTCGCGGTCTAAGACCATCTCTGATGAAGGAACTGTGGATGATTGAGATATATGAATCGTTGTAGTATCATGAAATGAACGTCAAGAGAACGAGACATGAGATACGCATATACCAGCCACATGCAAAAAGGATAGAGTTGTCTCTCTCTCTCTCTCTACTCTATTCATAACCAATTTACTTTTCTCAATCCCACAACACACAACACCACTAAAAAAAATCTAGACTGATTATTGCCACTAGTTACAGATACCACATGCAAATGATTCGGTCAAAGTCGTCTAACTAACTTTTTTCGTAAAAGTTTAGTAAACAAGAAACTGAAAATGCAAAGAGAATAAAATGAGATCTCATACATTTGACTTTGCAGCTCTCAACTCGCCACTCTCCCTCCATTAATACCTATTGCTTCTCGCAGTCTCACCACACAATACACCACCATGAACTCTTGCTCCTTCACTCTCTTCATATTTGCCACCATTATCCTCATCCGGTGTTTACGTTCCATCCAAGCTTCCTCATGTCATCCTGATGATGAGGCGGGTCTTCTAGCTTTCAAATCAGGTATAACCGAGACCCTTTGGGTATCCTCAACTCCTGGAAAAAGGCACTTATTGCTGCTCATGGAAGGGTGTCACTTGTATCACCAACGACCGCATTACCTCACTAGCATTAGACGGACATTCCGATACTGAAGAAACATTTATCTCCGGCACTATCTCGCCGTCGCTGGCCAAACTCCAGCACCTCGAAGAGATTTCCTTTACCAATTTCCAAAAGATCAAGAGATCTTTTCCCCAATTCCTTTACGGATTACCAAAGTTAAAGTACATTTCCATTCAGAATATCCGTCTCTCCGGTCCGGTCCCCTTCCAACAAACATTGGTGCGCTAAATCAATTGGAACATTTCGATCTTCAAGGAAACCGGTTCAGCGGTCCGATCCCGATATCCATATCCAATTTGACTCGATTAACTCGGCTCAATCTCAGTGGAAACCGCTTCTCTGGCATCATCCCAGATATTTTCAAATCCATGAAGGAGCTTGGATATCTTAATATCTCCAGTAACAAATTATCCGGGAAACTTCCTCCGTCGATTGCATCACTCGCACGGACTCTCTGGGCCCGAAGTGTGGGCCAGAACAATATATCGGGGACCATCCCAGACTATTTATCAAGATTCAAGCTTCTCTCCACATTGGATCTCTCCAAGAATCAGTATTCCGGTGTTGTGCCAAAGAATTTCACCAATCTCACCAGAATTTATGATCTCAATCTTTTCCACAATCTTCTGACCGGTGCATTTCCTGCCTTGGACGTGAGTAACATGCAATCTCTAGATCTCTCATACAACAAATTTATGTCTCTGTGGCTATCCACTTTCTCCTTGTAATTAAAGCTTTGCGGTAAAAAAGCTATGATATGATTTTGCCATAATATTTTTATTAATAAAATGTTTTATGATATGATGAAGAAGCTTCATAACAAAGATTTGTACTAGTGTATTTTAGGGATGACCATGGTTACGGTTGGTTAACTACGGTTCTGGTTAAAGCGATTACAATTATATATGGTTATGGTTATTTAATGATATAATACTTTTGATATTATTTGATGATATGATAGGGTTGATATTATTTAACTTTTAATTGATATGTTTTTTTGGTGTACTCATATGTCTATATATCATATGATTCATATTAAATAAATAATTATTGGTATATTTTATTATGTTTTAAAAACGGTTATGGTTACAAAATTATGGTTTAACTATAAGGTTAATTAACTGTTACATTTAATATAATTTAACCATATATTTACGGTTAATATATATATAATATTAATCTGAATAAATACCACCAAAAGTTGTATTTTTTTAACCGTACCTTTTGGATAATTTTCTAATAAAATCTATATAAAATTTTAATTGTGTGTTTTACGAAAAGTTGTTATTGTTCATTGTAAAGTTGGAACTGTTCATTGTAAAGTTGTGCTTATTCGAATATTCGTATCTTTTGAAATCTATATATATTTGTCTGTTTGAACTGTTTTCCTTTTTGTCATGACACAAAATATTATAAAATTTCAATCTTAATGGCTTTTACAGTTTCCTAAATCATTCTCTAACATTTCTTCTTTTAAAGTAAAGAAATTCTTCTAATTCTTGATTTAACAAAAGATTTTCAGAATGATAAATCTAATTTACAACTTTTAGTTAATTTTATATATATAAATTTAATAAAAATACCTAGATTTTTTTCCAAGAGTTAGACGGATTATATATTGAGTTTTTGGATTTTGACTGTTGAATATTGTAATAAAGATGCATTCTATTTAAAATCAGTTTATATGGATTGCATACATCGGAATTTGGATGATGCATTTACTACAAAGTCCAGATCTGAAAATATATCCTCAAGCTATTTGGCTATCTTGTATATTTTCATTTGTGTTGGACATTTTAATTGTAGTAAACGTGAAATGAATCGTTTTAAATAGTATTTTTTCCAGATAAAATTTCAATTTAAAAAAAAGTAAATAATTCTGATTTGTCACTTCAATATAAAAGAAGGACATTTTCGTTAAATATATTTTTTTTTATTTTTAAAAATTATACAATTGTGTTTGTTCGTTGTAAAGTTGTATCTTTTACCATTAAATATCAATATTATATATTTATTTTGATACAAAATCATACGATTGCGTATGTTTATTGCAGAGGTGTTTTTTTTACAATAAATATATATATAATAATAACAGTATTGAATAAATGTCAGTAACAGTTTTCATCGTACCTTTTCGTTAAATATTCTTTCTCTTTTGAAAAAATCATATGATTGCGTCTTTTCATTGTAGAGTTGTGTCTTTTACCATAAAAGAAAATCAAAGTATTGCTTCTGTTCATTGTAGATTTATGTCTTCTCATCATATCTTATTTACAACTTTTCATTTAAATAGTTATATTTATCTAAATGTTTATATCTTTTGAACTATATATCTATATATATATATATATATTTGGCTCTACCTAGATAACTAACAAATCAATGAATCATTGTTCGCTGACACAAATTTTTTATTTCATGCTGTATAAATAATATGAATTTTAATATTTAATATCCAACATTATTCTATATAATCTAACCAAAGATTTTAGAAATGATGATTATAGTAATATAGAAATTTAATTAACTTTAATTATGTAACTTACAGTTGCGTTTATTTATTGTAACTTTTTATAAAATATGTGTTTTTAAGATTTAACTATTTCATCTTTTATTTTTAGAGTTTTGTATTTTTATTATAATTATTGGCTGATTAATTTTCATTCAAGATTAAATTTATTTTATTTTTAAATTATTTACCAGAGAATTGTATTTACTTATTATAATCGTTCGTTTGATATTCTCACTTAGGATCACTTCGTCATAATATTTGTTTATGAGTAATATAAATATCAATAACTGTTATGATGCTTGTTACTCTTTATAATAAATTTTCATCCAATATCTTATACTTATAATACATATAAATTTAGAAAATTTTGAAAAATACATACAAATTATAAGTAGAGTTGTCTTGATTCATTATGACTTTTTATTTAATAATTTTTAACTAAAGTTGAGTCTTTTACCATATTATTTTTTATTATAAGGTTTTGTTTTGATGGGTGTATTTTTTAAACTCATAGTTATATATGTTTAATATTTATGAAGTTTTAGCCCTTCTTATTATTTTCTTTTTTTGAGATAATTTTTAATTTTATTATTTAGCATATATTTTCAAATAATATTATAATATATAATTTTAAATTTGAATTTTAATTTAACTTTTGTTGAAATAATGTCGCGGGAGGTCTGAGTCCTAATGGTTATAGTTTTTAACCATTTTATACAGTTACGGTTTGGATACAGTCCGATTACAGTCTGAAATATGTTTAGTAGTAATCTTTCACATCAAAGGTCAAATCAATTGGAGCAACCACCTCTTGGTTGGGTTAAAATTAAATACTTATATGTAACTTCGTTAGTGCAAGATAGAGATTGCACAAGAACATGTTGGATTGTTAGAGACAGTTTAGGAAAGCACATTATATCTGGATGTGCCAAATTTCAAAACGCACTTATACCCCTTCAAGCAGAGGCTTTTGGCTTTCTCATGTTCTTCAAGCTATATATGTGGGCACAAGGTGTACGCTATGTTTGTTTTGAAGGTGAAAATTTGGAACTTACAAACTTGATAAACAATGGAGGTGATCAAGGTCTTGGACTGATTCTTTATGACAACGGTTTTGGATGCAAAAGCTACCTTATTCTTCGTTAGGACACGTGAATCTAAACGATGTAGCCGCTGATGTGTTATGTAAACTAGCTTCCTTTCTTGATGTAATGTATCAACTGTATCATCCTTTTACGATGTAAATAAATCAGTTGTTACAAAAAAAAAAACAAAAAAAAAAAAACTCTTGTAACTTCGAATCAAAGAAAACTATTTTAATGGATTCCCTACACTATGCCCCTGTTCTCCAAATCTATATACTAATTTATGTTTACTTATTGTAGTACCATTTTAAAGATCATATTTCCCGGTGGATTCTTAAACGGTTATGAAGTTTCATGCAAAAGATGACGACGATGGAATCAACTTAGGATTGATTCTTGAGACAGAAGAAATGAATTTACAGCTTTGTAACCTTATCTAAACCAACTCCTGTTTACTATGCTTCTGAATTCGTCTTGGTTTGATGACTTCAATCATAGCTCCATATCTAAACACGGTAAACACAAATTCAATGTTTACCGAGGTTGCAACAATATTAATATACAAGATTCTGGGGGTAAGAGCGGAGCAGCTTTTTTTTATTAAGGATAAACGAGGTCGACAACTACAAAGAATCGAGATTGAGGTCGCCAGCTTACAGGCAAGCAGCCAAGCATAACACAAAAATACAAGTTGAAAAAGGAATTACAAAGAGAACAGTAAACTTGGATTTTGAGGTAGAATATTGCTCTCTGGATAATGTCGAGAAGTCATAATAGCGATCCCAATAAATGTCTTGTTCTATTTGTAGCGATTGTAGACCTAAGGTTCCTTAGTTCTTCAGTACGTATTTCTGAAATTGCTTTCCGAAATTGGCCAATTTAGCTTGTTGGCTGACCTGCCTGCTGATTTGTTGTGCTTATTAAGTCTCTTTGGGCCGAGTTGGCATATGGGCAGAGCATATATCCAACATTCAACATTTTTGTATAAAAGAAAGAGGTTTTGCTTTTCAATGTTTGTCAGATTCAAATAAACACTTTATGGAGTAGTAAACTGAAATACAAGAAGCTCAGAAGAAACTTTCGAAGAAATAAATCTTAAGAAATTAAACAACCTGATCAGAGCATTGTAGATAATCTGCGATTTTAACTTACAAAAAGTAGTGTCTGAAATCTCTTATTTACACATGATACACAGGTGGTAACAACCACATCTCGGATCTGTACTTGTGTTCTACGCAATAACCATTGCATTCTTAAATTAAACCAGTATATATATTGAACGAAAATCCCAGGTTAATAATAGCTTTAAGAAATAATGAAATATACAGGAGCGCTTCCAAGTCTGTAACATGCGGTCATCAAGTCTCTTTACTTTGTCAAGATCTTATAATAAATACATGTGTTTCTTTAGTATAATACATGAATATTATATTGCTCTATCGACATAGTGTTTTTGAAGTCTGTCGGGGGAAATTAAAAACTCGACCATGTTTATCGCCACTTATTACGGATACCACATGCAAATGGATTGGTCAAAATTCGTCAACTTTTTGTTTACAGTTTATTTAAGTAGACAAAAAAGAAACGTGTTACAAGAATTAAAAGCAAAGCAAAAATGAATATGAGGACTCGAGAGTCCACACTCTCCTTCTGTAAATAGCAACTTATTGCTTCTCTCAATCCCACCACACAACACCACAATGAACACTCGATCCTTCATCTTTGCCGCAGTTCTCTTCCTCCGGTGTCTAAGCCCCACCGGAGCTGCCACATGTCATCCTGATGACGAGGCAGGTCTTTTAGCTTTCAAATCGGGTATAACCCGAGATCGTTTGGGCATTCTAAGCCAGTGGAAAAAAGGTACTGAATGTTGCTCCTAGATGGGTGTCATTTGCATCACCGGCGACCGCGTCACATCATTGAGAATCAGCGGATCTAGCGTTCTTGGCCAAAGCGTCGTCTCTGGCACAATCTCGCCGGCTTTGGCAAAACTTCAGCACCTCGAGGGTGTTTACTTCACCTATCTTCGAAATATCACTGGATCTTTTCCACAGTTTCTTTTCCAATTACCAAAGCTAAAGTATATTGACTTCAGGGATACTCGTCTCTCTGGTCCCATCCCGGCTAACATCGGCGCGCTAACCCAGTTGGAAGAGTTAACCCTGGAGGACAACCAGTTCACTGGTCCGATCCCGACTTCCATATCTAATTTGACTAGGTTAACTTGGCTCAGTCTCGGCGGAAACCGCATTTCTGGCACCATTCCTGATATCTTCAAATCTATGACCAAGCTTTGAGTTCTTGATCTCTCCCGCAACCGATTCTTCGGAAAACTTCCTCCGTCGTTTGCATTGCTTGCACCAAGTCTCACGTACCTCGACATAGGCCATAACAAGCTCTCGAGGACGATCCCCGACTATTTATCAAGATTTGAGGCGCTCTCCTTATTGCATCTCTCCAAGAATCAGTTTTCGGGGGTCGTGCCAAAAAGTTTTGCCAATATGACCAAACTTACTCATCTTGATCTCTCCCACAATCTTTTAAGCGGTCCATTCCCTACATTGAAGATTGTTGGTGGCATCGTTTTACTTGATTTGTCGTACAACCAATTCCACCTTAAAACAATACCGAAATGGGTGACCTCGTCGCAGTCTATCTACTCGTTGAAACTGGTAAAATGCAGTATCAAGATGAGGTTAGACGATTGGAAGCCAACGAGAGCAAAGTTTTTCTTTTACCTCGATCTGTCAGAAAACGAGATGTCTGGGAATCCAACGTGGTTCCTAAACCAAGCGAAGGAGCTGCTGGAGTTTCAAGCGTCAAGCAACAAACTCCAGTTCGACATGGGGAAGCTAACATTTGCGAATTCATTGAGAATATTGGATCTGTCAAGGAACTTGGTATTTGGGAAGGTACCTGCGACGGTAGCTGGACTGCAAACCCTGAACTTAAGTCAAAACCATCTTTGCGGAAAGCTTCCAGTGACAAAATTCCCGGCCAGCGTGTTCCAAGGTAACGACTGTCTTTGTGGCTCACCACTTTCTCCTTGAAAAGCTTAGCAGCATGAAAACTACAAATTTGTAGCTCCAAATAAGATATGTACTGATCAAAATAAGTTATACTTTACGATACGAAGAAGTCCCATCACAACGATAAAGATACGAAGAAGTCCCAACAGTGAAAGTAGTATTTTTAGCCTTGTTCATTCAACAAAAGTAGTACTCGTTTCATTTTCTTACTCATAAAAGCACCGTTGGATCAAATATACAAGACTTAGACTACGATATAACATCGACATGTGAACAGCATCCCCTTTGTCTACGTCATCTATTAATTTTTGTGAATTTTAAGTTTTTAACTAGTTCACACTCTTCAATATTATAAAAAGTATGCAGTATTAATTGTTCATACTCTCCAATTCTTTTTTTAACTAGTTCATACTCTTCAATTCTTTTTTAACTAGTTCATACTCTTCAATTTTAACTAGTTCATAGATTTTGTACAGATACATTGAGCAATAGCAGCACCCTAATTCGCTCCTCTTCTGTATATGTACTGCTGCTATTGCTCAATGTATTTCTAAGAAGTTGTGATCATTATTACTGATTCTTGCTTGGAAAGCTTTGATTTTTAGTTGTAAAATACATTGTCTTTTTCTCAGGGACACACTCAATTGTCTTTTTAAATGAAATAAGTTAGATCCAAGCATTTGCTGCGCACGCCAAGACTGTAGAGACTTTATTAACAGTTGTTTCTGTTTCATATTGTAAAGTGACATCTAACAATTGAAATAAACGCATGGAAGAAGAGTGTAGAAAGAGGCGTAAAAAAAGCCGAAGAAAAAACCGAACAAAAGAAGTTGATGCATATCTGAACAGAACTTGACGTCTTGCGAGTTGCGACTATGCATAATTAGGTTGTGTCCTGGCCTATAGGCGAATTATTCGGAGGAAGGTTTCGTACGTAGTCTGGAGGCGGTTTCTATGGTCCTTTCCCTTGGTGTTTTTCAGGTAGTGAGCCACTTTGATAAACCCAGCGTGTTGTTGAAATAATACAGACGTATCCTCTTCCTCTTGTGACTTTAATGATTGTTCTTGTTCTTTCTTAGGTTGTTGCATTGTGTGTGCCCATTGTATCCCCCAAATAGCTAAAGGCCTCATGTAACAAAGTGACCTATACTCGTCAGTAGTGGTCCATGCTTCTGGTGTCTGAAATGAGCAGCTGCAACCAAAAAAGGTGGAACCAAAACTATTAGTCGAACACTAACATTGATAAATTGACAAATTAAGAAAAACACTAATTCCAAGAAGAGGTTACCCGAGACCCTGGTCAGACCAAGCGGCCTCATAGATTCCACTTGCTGTTTTAAACCCTTTATCTGCAAGTCCTTCTTGAATCATACAAGCAGCAACCGAGTAAGTAGTCCCTGCCCAAACCTCCCTTGACACCATCGTGCTTGTGTCTACTCGTCCATCAGGTAACATCCCGTTCACAGCGCCACGTGTACCATCTCTCACTTTCATCACATTGAAGTCATAAACAGTCTCCAACGCTTTCTTAATCCACTCTTCCTTCGCTATTGGCTTTAGTCCACAAGCTCTCGCATACCTATACATAACGCAGAAATATCAATACTAAGTATTGACTCGAGAAGTCAAATTCTAAAAGCAGCATTACTCTCTTTAACACTTACCACTGTCCAGCCATTTGATCAGCCAAGATCGACGAGCTCGAGCCGCTTCGGCTATTATCGTAATTAAAATAAGAACCGTTCCAAAGTTTCTCATAAACGCTTCTCGCTTTCTCATACTTAGCATTGAAGTAAACTGCAGCCCCGTTGTCCCCAATTTCACGTGCCAACGCGGATCCGGCCTGAAGAGCCGCGACCCAGAGACCGCCACAGTAAGCACTAACACCCGAACAAGACCACGCGTCGTAAGTCTGATCTGGAAACCCTTCGTTCTCAATCATCCCGTCTCCGTCTTTATCAAACTGGTCCAAGTAAGCGATTGCAGTGTACACCGACGGCCAAACCGCTTTCGCAAAGTTTAGATCACCAGTGGCAACCACGTCTCTGTAAACTTGAAGAACAAACTTGGAGTTCAAGTCTTTCCACCTATCCGTGTTGAACAAGTTATAAGCATTTACTTCAAACCAAGGATCATTCAAACCAATATCATGAGGAACAGCTCCTAGAACTTTTCTGGTGACAAATTCGCCAGAGCTCATGACTTGTTTCTTGCTAGAATCATGCATCAGAACAGCAGCCGCGAAATCTCTCTGGATGCTTAGCTCGATTTTTGGGAAAAGCATAAGCAATGCGAAAGATGAGTAGAAATGAACGTCGTACGTATTGTACATTAGATATTGAATTCCTTCTAGGTAAAGAAACTGTCCAATGTTCTCTGCGGTGTTCTGAATCATACTGGTTCCAAGTGCAGCGTTTGAGGATAAAGGAGCATGAATCTGTGAGCAGACCGCATCGATTCTTCCCAAGATGTCTAAGGCTATGTTGTTCTGGTCTGGATCAGTATTGTCTAAGGTTGATAGACCGAGAGAGATTTTTCTTCTTCCTATACTATCTAAGCTTTGCTTTGGAGGTAAACCATCTACAGAATAACAATCAAGAAAAATCGAGTTTAGAAAAATTGAAGTTACAGAAACATATAAATTTGTTGTAAGAATCAAATGTCTGTTACCGGTCCACATGGTTCCCCCTGAGTTGAAATAGTATAGTTCGTTGAAGAGAGTTATCCGATACCTAAAAATGATTTTGGATTATTTTCTTCTGCTTAACTGAATTTGGCAAAGAAGAAAAAGGGTTCGAAGCAAAGTTTAATACCACTCAGGAAGTGTTGTGTCAGAAAGAATAGGAGCTTGCCACTCTTCAATCTGAGTCTCCCAATCAGAAAAGTCTAATAACAAGTCAAGAAAAAAGAATAGAAAGGAGAAAGCATCAGAATGTTATGATCTCTTACTTTAACTAGACTCAAGAAACAAGAAATGAGAATTGTTTTGCATACTGAGAAGAGCGTCGTGAGCCATTGCTACTGCTGCATTTCCTAAACTGCCATAGAACCTTGTGTATCGTCTACATATAGAACTCTTTTAAGTTAGAAAGAAAATATATGTATTGGACCCAAGTCTAATGGGGTCGTCAGGCACACATACCTATGGTAAGTCTTTTCGTCGAATCTAGCCTCTGGACAATCCCAAGAGAGAGAAAATGTGACTGTTCGGTCACAGCCCGGTGGAACTTTCACCTTTGCTGCTATGGCTGCTCCAATGGAAGTTCCAGGTTTCGAAGGAAAGCATGCATTGCTGGTTAACTTGTCGAATGATGCGTTCTAAAGAGCAGAAACGAAAAAGAAATAAAACTTTTGATCTTTTTTTAGAACAATAATAGTGAACACTTGCAAAAGATTAATATTTGAAAAAAATATGTTACCTTTTTAATCTCATCCCACATATCTCCTGCGGTGATTTTGTTTGGAGTAGTTCCTGAAACTATGAAACAAGGACACGAGGAAACACGAACATCCTCGGTTTCCTTCGCGGCAATTGCGTAGCTTACTGGTGGGTGTCCATTTGCTGTCCTGC
Source organism: Camelina sativa (assembly GCF_030686135.1). Taxonomy (NCBI): domain Eukaryota; kingdom Viridiplantae; phylum Streptophyta; class Magnoliopsida; order Brassicales; family Brassicaceae; genus Camelina; species Camelina sativa. The sequence goes on from NC_141893.1 coordinate 17,242,153, forward strand.
AAGGTACGTTACATAAAAATTAAAACGAATCATCAACACAAATTTTCCAGGAACTGACGCTAAAAAAAACGAGTACCAAACCAATCAAAGAAAGTGGGTTTTTACTTGTGTTGTAAAGCTACTGCATGAACTCCATCCTCTGCCCTAGAATATTCCATAAGAGAAGGAAGATACATGTCAGAAAAAGAGAGCAATAGCAAAATCTGTTACAGCATAAGATGACGCGTCTTACTTCATTGTTGAGTTGAAGTGCTGTCCGGTTAATCCAGAAGCTCCTCCCACAGAATTCTAATTAACCAAAAAGAGACAAATGGGTCAATATCTTACATAGTGAAAATATGAAGAAGAGACCAATCTTCTAAAGGTTCTTAAAGGAAATGAACTAGAGAAGATGATTTCCTATGTACTGAGATTACGTACCTCCCAAGTAAAGAGCAAAGTAACAATTGCTTGTTCTGCTCCAGTATTTGTCACCTAAAACATGACAGAACTCAATTAACTCACCACAAGTTGTTACCTAAGATATAACGTTGAGGTAAACGTCAGTAGAGTATTCATACCGTGAAGTTGAAAACTGAAACCGGAAGACTGCTTTCCTCATAATTATGAGGTATAAAGGGAGAGACTTGACGAGACACTATTCTGAGTTCAGGGTCAGGTTCACCTGTTCATCAAGTAAAACATTTTTGAAAACCTTTATAAATCAAGAAGTTTGCAATAGATTAATTTTGTATTATAAGCATGGTTAGAAACATTTTGGGACAAATATTATACCATTATAAACGGTCCAAGACCGCGGATAAAGAGCATGGTAGGTAGATTTTTCCCCTGTCATGTTCCAGTCCCAAGACTCAATTCCTATTTTTGGAGCTTGGCCTTTGCATAAATAACCTCCATTGTCTCTGCACAATCATAAACAGTAACATAATTAATATCATTTGCACCTTCACTCTGTTTCTTTAACTAGGGATCTGATGAAGACACAAGGAAAAAAGGATTTGGCTTACTTAATAACTTGTGGCTTTGTTGGACATAGAACAGTTGAGTGTTTAACACCGCCAGGGCGAGAAACAAAAGCCTATAATTATAAAGGATCAAGAACCATGAGAGGGATACTTCACCAAGCCACCAATATTACACAAGAAACCAAGCAATGTTCATGATCGTTAACTAACAGAGAATTGGTTCGTGAGGATTGGAGCTTCCTCGCAAATTTTTGGGAATAGCTTGAAGTGCTGAAACTCACCCTTGTAACTCCTTCCAATGCTTCCTGCACTGAAACACGCCCCGCGGTATTTGTACATTAGAACATTGCAACAGAGGAGATCTTATAACTCTAGAGCATTGTTACTTTGTGTTTTATGAAAATTTGTGAAGCAAATGTGGATCTCATACCCAATTCCTCCTAAAGGGACGCCATGATCTCCCGTTATATGGTGTTTTCTAAAGATGTCGAAGATCGAAGCCTGTATGTTTAGGTATGTTTTCAGCATTCAAGGAAGACAAAGGTGATCAAATATTTGTGAGCTTAAAAACAATAGCTATGAGAATATCTCTTACTCTTCCTTTTGCGGCTTCTTCTTTGGTGTGACGCCACAATCTGTACCCTAATGGGAACTATTCGAAAAAAAAACAAAACAGAGAGAGGTTTAATTTTTTTTAATAATTTCCAAAGAACAGAGCATCTGACCTAAAGCATAACTTTTACAGCAAGAAAGAGGATTTAAGAATCTGTTTCTTTAATTGAAGAATATTCAATCATAAAGAATGGTGAGGGAGAGAAAGATGAAATTACCAGATGAAGATGATCTCGCTTACTCAGTTTGAACTCAGAAGGGTTTTTTGCTTGGCTATTCAACTTCCTTTCCCATGAAAATGGAGGAAGTCTATCACTTGTGACCTATAATATAGACATATATATTAAATACTAACGTTACAAATGTAATTAGTCAATTACCTAGGTCTCTCTCATATGTTCTATATATATATATATATATATTGTACAATCATTAGCATAATAATAAGAATCAGACCTTAAACCTACAGAAAGAGTTTTGACCAATATATAATCAAAGAAGAAGCTAAGTTTGCGTCACTGTTGTGCGTATTCACGTTTATTTTATATTTTATTTTTGTTTTGGTTTTTAACGTTAACCACATAATTAGTAGTTATGATAAAGAAAGAAAATAAAACATACCATTTGGTTTTGGTCTTCAGAAACGTTTTGCATCTTTTGTATAATAAACCTGCAGAAACTTTTAACTAAACCATTAGAGATTTCAGATTATCAGATATATATAATCATAAAAGACAAAAGTTGGTTTTTTTTTCTGGATTTATTTCAGGTGAAAAAGTAGTCTTTTGTCAGAAAATCTGGATGGACAGTGTGTCCACGGTCCACCAAAGAGCAAAAAACAAAAAAGACAAAACAAAACCCAAGAAACAGCTTGTTTTGCATGAGAAAACTGAATTCTGTCATCGCTTTTGCAAGAACAATATTGATGATTTTTTACCACAAAAATAGCTAGTCAAGATAGAAGCTGTCAGGAAGATCAAGAGTTCAAGTGCACAAGGGCTAAACCTTTACTCAAAATAAAGAACATGCACAAAAGATAAACAGAAGAAACAAGAAAAGAATTATACCCAAAAAAAAACAAGAAAAGAGAAAGAGAAACAGCTTTGAAAATTGAAAATATAGCTTGATGAGATGATTATGTATAGATAAGAATTATGATTACAATTCCAACTACAAACAAAAATGTGAAATTTACCAAAAGAGGATTCTCTGTTCAAGTCTCCAGAGCAGAGAGCGAGAGAGAGAGAGAAATGTGAATGATATATGAACGAAATGAAACACGAAGGGACAGGTGTCTATAGAAATTTCTAGGTAGGGGAAAGAGAAGTAACTTAAATAGAAGAAGCAAAGTAAGAAGAAATATAAGACAACATGCGGACCACACAATATAGCTTTGGTTGGTGCTAAACTGCAAAATAAGATTACGAAGAGTATGTTGTCTACTTGACGTTTTAAAACTCCTTTATTGAAAGCCGTATGAACGTTTATATAACAAAATAATTCTTTTTGGTCAATTTCTTGTGAATTTTGTAGACGAATTCCACACTGAATCCACATTTTATTTTATTTTATTGTTTTTCATTTTGAAAGAAGGATTCTGTAGCCAAATCTCATGTGACTTATAAGTAATAATCTCCAAATATTTTTGTAAATAAATAATAAATCAACTATAATAGTGCAACCACCCACTGAAAATATTACTTTTGCATATCTTCCATAATATATGACTAGAAAGAAAGTTATAACTGAAGTGGGAATGCACATCATGATTGTTTGCTTTTTGGCTTTCGGTAAAATAATGTAGCAGGTGCCCAGTTAATAGCTGACCCCGTAAAAGAGTTGGTAAAAAGGATAAGGAGCACTATCACTTACAAGGTACGAATCCCGTGATATCGCGGAAGAACTTATTTTAGTAAAATATTTATTATAAAAATTCTTTAATTAAATTTATTTATTAAACTATTGGTATTTCTAAACTATTTAATAAAAATTTCGAAAACATACAATTTTTTGAAACATTCTTTATATTTTTATTGAAAAATATTCTTAAAATAATCTTACTTTCACATATGATTAAATAAATAATTATCAATGTTACACACATCAAATTAAACAAATTTTTACGATTAACTGACATGAGATAACATTGCAGTCGTGTTATTTTGTTCGCTTTTATTCGTCTTAACCTTTCGTTCACATCTTTTCAATGTAACATTTTATCTCTGTCTTTTCGTCAAAAAATTTCGTAAAATATTTTTTAATTTCTGAAAAATGAATGCAATCTAGAGTCATGTGTTCTCTTCTTAACCTTACAGTCATATTTTTGTATATTTTATGAACCGTTACAACTAATTCTCTTGTTGTCAAAAATGATATGTAAATGATTATATTTTTAAATTTCTTTTTTTTTTTGTTTTGTTTTAAATGATAAAATTATGAATACATTGTATAAGACACTATAAATTTCTTTAATAATCATATAACAAAATACAAAATATTAAAAATATTAATTGAGGACCATTCTTAAATTGACATAATGATTTGTTTAAATTCATTTCTATTAATTATTTTAATCCTTTTTAGCATAACTCAAACATATTTCTATTTCCAAAATCAATTTTTACTTCATAAAAAATGAATATAAATATTACTATTCAGTCAATCAGTAAGAAAATTACCAATCTTCTCAAATTTGAATATAACTAAATAGAAAATTATCCCGAGCCACACATAAATAAATAATATAATAAATATTAGAAGGGAACAATAATAGTTAGAACTTATAACAATAATATTTAGGTGTATGATGTAGCATCACAATGTGCGCGTCTAAGGAAGATGGTCGGCCAAGGACGGCCGGGTTCATTGCTCTCACACGCTCCTCTTTTTTTTTGGCAGTCAGAATCCAAAACCTTTTCAAACATTTATAATATTTTATATTCAGTATTTTTTGTTGTTAAGATTTCAATTTGAGTGTATTATGACTAGAACTAAATATACAAATTATCTTAACCTATATGAAGTTGTAGATAAGTTTTTGTCATCAAGATAGTTTATTGGGCAATCATCTCAACCGTCAATCTTTCTGTTGATCACCAATTTTCCATCTCCCAATAAACTGAATATTCCCAACTGTAGAAAATATAATAGAACAAATTATGATATTTTATTTTTATTTTTACCTTGATATTTCATAATCAGATATTTTTTTAAAAAAATAGAAATATAGAAATCCATATTGTTTTCTATAATACAATTAGTTCTCTATTCAAAAAACATGGAGTAGACAAATATATATATATATATATATATATATACTTATGACAAAAAAAATAAACAAACATATACGAGCTAATATGCTCTCATTTTCTGAAAAACCAACTTGAAACACATTTTTAACAGTTAAAAACAAAAAACATTGACTTGGATTCATACCAATAGAATGATAACCCTTGATGAATAGATGGTTGTATACCTAGAGACCGAGTATAATTAAATATTACAATGATTAACAAAATATATCAAACTGCAATAAATTTCTCACAGTGATGAGACGTCATTTCTAACAAAATCTCTTTTAACTAATACAAATATAAAGAAAATTTGAATACAATGATGAGAAGTTATTTATATATAGATTTATAAAGATGTGAACATTTGAATAGACACAACTATTTGTAAAAGACACAACTCTATATTCAACAGACGCAACTTTTAGAGAGACGAAACTGTAAAAATTTTCTGTCAAAAATATAAAATAAAGAAAATTTGAATACAATGATGAGAAGTCACTTATATATAAATTTATAAAGATGTGAACATTTGAATAGACACAACTGTTTGTAAGAGACACAACTCTACATTTAACATACGAAACTTTTTAGAGAGATGTAACTGTAAAACTTTTCTGTCAAAAATATAAAATAAAGAAATTTTGAATACAATGATGAGAAGTCACTTATATATAAATTTATAAAGATTTGAACATTTAAATAGACACAACTGTTTGTAAGAGACACTCTACATTTAACAGGCGTAACTTTTTAGAGAGACGCAACCGTTGAAATTTTCTGTCAAAAATATAAAATAAAGAAAATTTGAATACAGTGATGAGAATTCATTTATATATAAATTTAAATAGATGTGAACATTTGAATAGACACAACTGTTTGTAATAGACACAACTCTACATTTAACAGACACAACTTTTTAAAGAGATACAACCGTTGAAATTTTCTGTCAAAAAAGTATATATATATATATATATATATATATATTTTACGAAAAGGTACGACAAAAAAAATTGTAAGTGCTGTTGACATTTTTTTTTCAGATTGTTACTATTATATAAATTGGTTTCTTCTGTTTTATCCAAAATAAATAGACAGTATAAAATTTTAGTGATATGACCATTTCTATAAGATAAGTAAATTGAAATGGACAGAATGTCAAACGACAAGCATATTCGAACTAACACTCATGTGTAATTTAAAGACTCACGCAATCTACTGATTGAACCATACATCATCTTTTTACCTATTAGAGAAATTGTACAAAATACAAACCTTTTAAAATAACATAGTTTATTTTTATATTCGAAGTATATATTTTTACGTAAAAGTAGACACAGTATTAATCTTCATTTTGATTGGAGTTCCTGTTTTTGCTATGTCTTGAAATTAATCTTATATTTCCATCGAAAATACATTGACCCTAGCCATTTGTATAATATATAATGTATATCCAATATAGTTTTCGGTCGTTATACATTTTTCTTTGAAACTTCTATAATATAATACGTATTTATAAATTTCTCCTTGTCAAGAAGTAAGCTGTTCTTAGATAGTATTTTTATAGAGTCCTGAATTTTGACCAATAAAACTTGGTAATTCACTAAAGATAATATTTTACGACTATTCCATTTGCCTGGAAAATATATTGAAGAAATTGAATAGTTTTGATATGTTCTACACTTCTAGTGAATTACTATAAAAATGCAAGCATCTATATATTTATCTTTGTGAGTATGTGAGGCATGATTATATATTTGATTTTAATAAATTTACTCTCACATTCGACCTTTTGATGTTGGCATGTTGCTAGCTTCAGGTTCATTCTTAGTCTATCAATATAATTTTATCGTAAATCATTTTAAATATCCAAGTGTCTAAGGAAGAAAAAGTCATGAGATTCTGGTTGGTGAATTTGACACATAAAGAAATAAGAGACAAAAACGAAGAAGAAGAAAGTGAGCTGTTTACGTTGAAGTGTATTAGTCTACCAAGAAGAGAAATCATCAACAGAGCTAACAAATGTGAACGTGCTTTCTACAACGTCACTCCTCTCTCGTTCGTGTAAACCGCGTTATTATGTATTGTATTTGAATTCTAATTATTTAATCTTATGTTCTTAAGCTACGGTTCTATAATGTAATAAATTTGTATAGTTGAAGAATGATATATATAAGTGGTCAAATATTAACTTGAAACAATTGTACCACTTGATTTTCTAGACGTTGATACGTACATTTAGTTTACTATTAAGTAATGTTTTAACAGTACTATTTTGTTTCAAAGTAGTGATGTTTTCTTTCGTTAAAAATTTCAAAATAGTATTTTTTAATGCCAACTTTCGTTTTTTTTTTCATTATTCAGTTATACTATTTAGAGATTTTAGTCTATTAATTATAATGTATGGATAACAAAGTCAGGTTACAAGTTGTCTTAATTTGTGTTCATTCAATTTCAACCTATACGTATTTCATTTTGATATATGTGGGGTAATTAAGTGATTATCCATGCACATGGATACAGTTTTTGATCATTTAAAATAGTATTCTTTTCATTTTTTTTTTTTTTTTTTTTGCAGTAGTATAATGTTTACTTACATGTTGAGAGTACTTAAACGAAACGGTAGAAACAGAGCCGACCAGAAAGCTAAACCGGCCAAGCATAATTTGTGGCCTTAAATAGGTCTATCCGTCTGAATTTCAATGTCCTTTTTTTTTCGTTGCCCGACTTTTTTTGTTTTGTGGTTATTGTCCAACTTATGAAAAGAAATAAAATCTATTAAAGTACATTACATGGAAGATAATAGATCATATTTATGAACCTCTCACACAGGTTCTAGAAGTTATATCAGATGCTAGAAGAATCCGAAACACATAAAATAATAAACCAAACAAACAGAGAAGATATCTATATATATATTTTTGAAGTACATTTTGGATTATACTCTTTTAATTTTGCTTATTTAAAATTTTAGTTCCTACAAAATTGCACTAAAAGCAATAAGTAAAATATGATAAATTGACAAAATCAATTTTTTTTATATAAACTAATTAATTCTACTTAAATTTTTTATTAATAGCAAATTTCTTTTCTATATATGTGTCCCAAAATAAAAATAGAAAAATAGAAAAATAGAAAAATCAATCATTAAACTGTATACACTGAAAAATAAACAATCAGTTAAATTAAATAATTATATATCAAACAAAACAATAATATTTTTATTTTAAATAAATAAAAAAAACATTATTCTGATTAATTATACATTATACAAACAGTTATAATTTATAATTACAATACTTTATAAATTATAAATTATAAATTATAAATTATAAATTATAATTTATAAATTATAACTGTTTGTATAATGTATAATTTTAGTGTTTTATCCTGATAAAATTACAATACTTTAAAAATAATTGTATCACCGTTTAAATATAAAAAATATTAAAAATTAAAAACATATAATTTTATTACTAAATTAAATACCACTAAAATCAAACATCATTTTAAATAAAATCAAATAATTGTCCCGTGGTATACCACCGGTTAGAGAAAAAAAGAAGAAGATCTGAAGCAATAAACAAGGTAATAGGCGGATATATCATATATATACAATTTCCTTAGGAGATCGACTTGGCACTTTTGTTTGTCTTGTGGGCATTTTAGACATGCTCAAAGGTTCACTTACCACAACAGCCCATTGAACAACCATATTCAACAGTTGAATCATCAACAGTAGCCTTGAGGTAGGAAGGGAACATGCAACGCTTTTCACAAACTATGCAAAAAGGTCTAGTCATACCATCGTTGGAGACTAGTTCAGCTCCCAAGTATTTGTTCCCTGGCTTGAAATAACTCATGTCTCCAAGTACACACTTGATATGGAGAGTTGTTCCACAGCTATCACAACCATAAAACCATACTTCTGGATCTTTCTTTCCTTCACAAATATCACACCACAATTGACCCTTTGAGTTTCCAGCCCCAAAATGTAACGACAAAACATGACCATCGCATTTGTGCTTCACTTTTCTTGGTAAAGTGGCACACTGCATGCCTAAAGAAAACTCACACACAGTACAACTTAAGACATACTCTGAATCTTTACTACATGCTCCACAAGTCTTAGGCTCTCGCGAGGTACGATATAATTCATGGTTAAAAGGCTCAGAAATTGAACCGCATCGCACATCTATTTTTAAAGAACAACGTGTAAATGATTTGAGAAAATTACACTTGTACCTGAAGCGATCGAAGAACTGAAGACAGTATGTACAATACGTGCCCGCCTTATCCTTAACCCGGAGATCAACCTTGTGGTTATGGAGGATATTTCGTTTTTTTCCGAGTAAGACTAGCACATACTTTATGAAGAAAAAACTTGCATTGCACACATTTGAAGAATGTATCGGAATTGATGGGAAGGATGCAAGCGTCACACCACATCTTTTCACAATCGTTGACATTATCATTACCAAGTCTTAGATTATGTTCTTCATGACTGAAATGAATGATTTCATTCTCATTTATTTCCTTGTACGGATCTTCGTCGTCCTCTTCTTCAGGCTCATCTTCAAGTTCGTCTCCATCCCACACATCGTCCCTTGTCGCACACTTTGAGTGAACAGAGTAATTGGGACAACGCTTGCAAGAGAAACCTCCAAAGGGCCAATCCATCTTCTCGCGACAAACTCCACATTCCCAATCGCCGTGACCAAGATGATAAGAGCGAGAAACACGATGGTCATGACGATTTATGCTTATGACTCGGGGCAAACTGATGCAATCTCAATCCGAAGAGGCGATGGAAGGTTCTTCATTTCCGTCTTCGTTAGTCTCCCAATCAGACAGTGAAGTGGAGGATGCTCAATCTGCTAACGACTCTCACTTTGCAACGACTCCTAGCTTGAATCATTAGTGTTAAACCCCGTTCCTCTTACTATGTCTTTTCAATCTCGAAGTTGTTCGTGAAAGCTAACAAATACTGCTAACAAGGCAAGTTAGAAATTTACAACTGAATTTAGTGTTTGATGATTTCAAATTGTGTTAGCAAGAGCTATAGAAATGGTGAACTTAAGTCTACGTGGGTGTTGATTTCATCTGTCAGGTTCTTGAGATACAACCATTGACATGGAAGGCTTGGACGCTTGGTGTCCCGGAGGTTCTCGTTGCTTGAGTTGTTATGCTCTTTGGTAAGATTAAAATCAGATACAAAAAGACCACCACGGAGGATTCTTCTGTTATGTTTTTCCTCATGTGTATCAGTGGTGTTCTCAGACTGTTGAATAGGTGGAGAAGAAGGAATGACCTGAGGTTGTGGTGACATCAAATTGAGAAACGTTGGTGCACATCCCTGAACTGAACATTGGCCCTATCAATTGAAATGTGTTTTTTCTACTGCGCCTTAGTCCGTTGATGTCTACTTCAAGGTTCTCGTCAAGGAGACCAAAAAGCTGGTTCTAATCTTTTTATACTTTTGTTTTTCTGTTTGTTGGCTGAATGGTTTATTGAGATTTGGTCGTTTTTGTGATAACTTTGGAAGCTTTACTGTTTTTTGGTGAGATTGCAGGTAAGCTCATGGCAGTTGGTGAGCTTTCATCAGATGGAAGATGGTGTTAAATAGTGCTTTCAACAAATGGGGGATGGTGTTATATAGTGTTGAGGTTGTAGGTAATTTCACTTTCTTAGTAGGACACGAGAGTAATGTACATATAGTATCTTAAGTATTTGGATGAGTTGTTGAGATTAGATTTAAGACCTTAGACTTGCTTTTTAAATTGTATTGATACTTTATTTTTAAATTGTATCGAAATAGCAATATTTCTACAAGCACTTTGGTATTGTTCAACTGTTGCTCACTTATACAGTAAGCAACTACCTAATTCTACATACTATAATAATATGTTAGGCATTAAATGAATTGTCACAGTCCAATCATGAATGTTTTTCTCTTTTAACCTGTTTTGATTACTTCTAGAACCGAATATTATTTTGTCTCTCGAAAAACTGATGTTTGGTTTCTCTCAATGTGAATTGGACCTGAGTTTTCTTCTTTTAAACTGCAGGTGAAAGTGGAGAACAGTGTCTGGAAAGTTGATGTGATTTGGACATAATTTATCTGTTTCAAAGCTCCATTTTGTTGTCTTTAATCCTTTGTTTTTGTAACTTTTGGACAATGCAATTTGGGAGTAGAACTATTTATCTAGAGCTGAGTACATTAACTAGAACTATTTACTCTTTCTTCTCTTTTTTGATTTAAAAAATAGGGTTGAGGCAAAATGGTGAATCTCATGTTCAAAATGAGCAAAGTACTTTTTTTTAATGTTCTGATTTTGCTGCATTTTAATATATTATTTGCTAGTCTTTTATCAACTATATTTTACATCTCTTTTTATTCAAAAAATACAGAATAAATTTCAATTATAGTAGATAAAAGAACAATTTATAAGAAATCAAGATAACAATCAACCTTGCATACAATAGTCCTGAACGTGAGAAATTATAATTACTTTGTTTTTTTACCAAATGATAATTATACTTTCTATAGATTATACAATTGTCTCACAATATATTAGAATGTAAAAATATACTTTAGTTAGACAAAACACCTTCTCTAATTGATTTCAAAGAACATAAAATAAATTTCAAAGTGATAAAATAAAATAAATTAAAAACAACTTGCGGCGTAACGCGGATACCAACCTAGTAACATTAAAAGTGTAAAAATTTCTATTGGAATGGCAATAGAAATAGTAAAAAAAAAAGGTAGGATCATTAAGGATAATTAAGACAATTTAACTAGGATAGAAAAAATTAGTGTATTAAAAATAAGATATTTAAACATATTCATTCGATTAAACAACTAAAATCTACAGATATTAACCGATTTTATACAGATTTTTTGGCAATAATCTGATTGTAAATAGGCTAGATGAATTGCTAATAATAAATAACAAAATAAAGAAAAAAATTTAAAATTTAATTTAAATTAAATGGTCAGCCCACGGTTAAACGTGGGTTAGTACCTAGTTCGAGTTTTAACGGTGAGGTCGAATTTCATTTTGTAGACGAATCATAGTTAGTCTCCAAATATGAATTTTTACTTCTATATAATAATAACAATCTGAGTAAAGAAAAAATATCAAATTTAATTACGATGAAATAATTACGATTTTTCATCATACATTTTCTTTAAATGGTTTTTTTATATTTATTTTGAAAAAAATCATGCAGTTGTGATGTTGTACACTAAAAATATCGAAACCAAAATTATATTTATTAAGAGCATTTATGATGTTGTACATCAACTTTTATCCATGTGCCTCTTATTGTCTCCCCCCCCCCCCCCCCCCCAATTTTTCTGAATCAAACAATTCTAAAAACAAAAGTATTGAATTGATATAGCCTCAATCTAATATTGAAATGGCAACCCTACAAAAAAATTACAGCTACTGAATAAAAGGGTGAAATTATTAAATATCCACTACTTTTGTCAACTCAATAAAAAAAGGTCGCCCCTTCTATATGATTTTATATATCATACTATATTAACTGAGAAGTAAAAATATTAAACTAACCTTATAAAGTGTAAAAAATTACATCAATATGCCATTGGCTTTAAATAATTATTAGTTATCTCTCTAATTAATCATGGACGAAAATTACTAAATAGTCTTTAAAAAAATATAAGCCAATCATTTCAAAAAACTAAGATTTCATATCAAAGTAGACAATATGATTATTTTTTAATAACTAGATTTCAAAGAGTTTTGTTAAGATTTAAATTTACGATTCTCCTATCATCTCTCTTTTATTTAATTTACAAATTATTTTAAATTATCATATAAGAATTATGATTAATAAATATGTAGAATTTTTTCTGCATATGTTGTGATTTAAATTTAAAAAAACAAAGATATATTACTCAATCTATGAAGGAAAAAATGCATCTTTTAATTTTATACATTGACGGGTTGATAAAACTAAATTTATATGGTTGATTTATTTGCTCACAATTACAATATTACAATTATTAATTTAAAAGATTTCACAAAATAATGATGCATATACAACAAACAAACAATATAAAACTGTAATATACCTCAAACAAATTAAATTACTGTATGCAAAAAGATATATATAGATTTACCAAACAACTGCAATATTAAAAATAAATATTATCTCAAATAAAATAATCTTTTAAAAGAAATATAACAATAATTTTTATTATTATATTATAATTTTCTATATTGCATTAATTATGTTGAGCAACAAACGTATTTTACTTAGGCTTACTGTAAAAGAGAGTATAAACAGCTGAAAAATACAAAAAGAGAGGGAAGAAAGACAGAGCCTTTGATATTATTTTTCTTCAATTCATACGTTTGTGAAATTATTATATTCAAACAAATTTATAAGTATTAATTTTTGGCGCGTTTCTTTAGAGGCACGGCAAGTAAAGGGTTGGTCTTATGCACTGTTAAACCAAAGGTCTCTTCCATGTCCAAATCCTCAGAACCGACACCGTTTGGAAGCTTCCACTCAAAGGCACATAGATTCGAAGCAAGCATGAGAGGCACTATTTTCAAAGCCAAAGGCAGTCCCGGACAAATCCTACGCCCTGCCCCAAACGGTGTAAGCTCATAATCAGTACCTTTTACATCAATCTCTTTCCCTAAAAGCCTCTCTGGCTCAAACTGAGTCGGATTTTCCCACAACTTGGGGTCTCTTCCAATGGCCCAAACGTTCACAAGAACCTGAGAGTCTTTAAGCACAGGAAATCCAAGAATCTCTACGTCGGTTTCTGCTTTTCTTGGGAGAAGAAATGGAGCAGCCGGGTGTAATCGGAATGTTTCTTTAATGACCGCTTGTAAATACGGCAGTTTTGAGATATCAGACTCCTGAAAGTCTTCGTTTTTCCCTATCACATGATTGATCTCGTCTTGAACTTTTGTCATCGTTTTCGGGTTTCGAAGTAACTCTGCCATTGCCCATTCCACGGTACTAGAGTTTGTATCTGTGCCCGCTACAAACAGATCCTGATTATACAAGTACTTATTATATATCAGTGAATAACTAATCTAGAATCATCATGTTATGCTAATAAGCTAAGACTTACAAGAAGTAGATGTTCGATCTCGTCAATGTTGATTTCAGATTCATCTCCTTGTTTGAGATCGATGAGCGCATCCAGGAAGTCTTTGCTCGAAACATCTTTCTCTTTTGTACGGGATGAGTTTTCCACAACCCGAGCATCATAAAACCCTCTAAATACCTTGAACAAGCTCTCTGAGTTCCCCTTCATCTTCTTACTATTACCTTGCGAGTCAAGAAACTCATAAAAGGGAAGAAGTTAGCAAGGTCTGGGTTTCCGTTAGATTCCATGTAACCAGTCACCATCTCCTGAAACGCACTGGGATCTTTTGAATCGTAACTACAGAGATTGACCGAAAACAAAATATTCGATATGATATTGAGAGATGTGATGAATGATGCACGACAAATATCAAGTGGCTCTTCTCTCTCACTGGTTTCACTAATGAAGTTGATAAGTTCTTGCACCTTCTTCATCCTCAGAGCTTTGGTCGCCTCGATACGTTGCGGAGAGAACAGCTGAGTAACCAATAATCTCCTCAACATTCTGAAGAAAATTACATAAGTAGAAACATTACGTAACCATTAGAAACAACTCATGAAGTGTAGTTAGCGCAGGCAAGTCAAAAAGATGTTCTTTAAAATATATAAAGCAGTTACCTGAAACGAGGAGACGACGGATGAACCCAGCCAACAGATAATTCATGATGATTGTTGGATCGTATCGCTTCATTTATGTACCGCCCAGATAAGATTAGGTCGTGTGTTCTTAGTACTTCTCTCGCAGCGTCTCGTGAAGCTATGACCACTGAGTTTAAACATCCAAGCTTAAGACTCATGACTGGTCCATATGTTTTTGAGAGGTTCGTGAACGAGTGGTGTGGGTTCTTTCCGACTAAATGAATGTTTCCGATTATGGGTAACCGTGGAGGTCCCGGGGGTGACACGGATACTTGACTGGGGCTCCGTCGGGATCTTTCCGTGGCGAAGAAAAGAAAACATGATAAGATAAAACAGAAAAGGAGAAAAATAGACTGTCCTGAGATGATGTCCATTTTTGTTTCTTAAGTGATAGAATACTACATTAATCACATTGTCTAAAACAGCATAGATATATAGAGGAAAAACAGAAGTTGGCAAAAAAGGAAATGGTATTACAATTTCATATTGATGGGCTCCAAATCCTTGCCAGTGACCTCAACTTGCCACGGAAAAAACAAAACTCATTTGTGACTACAGTAGAAAAGTTTACGTATGCAAGGGCGCCAAAAGTCGTTGTGAAAGTATAAGTCCTGAACTAAACTACAAAAAACTATATTGCTATTTCTTTAATATGATGACAAAACAACTGCTCACTTTACATATTCATATCTATTTGGAT
This sequence comes from Camelina sativa, assembly GCF_030686135.1. NCBI lineage: Eukaryota > Viridiplantae > Streptophyta > Magnoliopsida > Brassicales > Brassicaceae > Camelina > Camelina sativa. The sequence goes on from NC_141893.1 coordinate 17,257,497, forward strand.
GTTCATAGATCTTAGTTTGGTTCAGTTTTAATTAGGTTTAAAAATTAATTAATGTAATAAAATAAAATTGATTATGAGTTTATAACAGTTAATTAATTAAATAAATTAGAAAAGATAGAAAGTTAATTAATCAAATAAATATAATTAATCAAAATTAAAATTAAAATTAATATCTAATATTAAATATAATTAAATCTATGTTTATATTTAGTTAATTTTATTAGAAAAGTTAAAATAAAGTAATGTATAAAACAAATACTAGTGGTAATAGATAATATCACATATTTATAATTTTATTAATATTATTAATTAATTTAAGAAACACATTTGGTTATTAGTTTGGTTCGGGTTTAAACTGAACCGAACCAAACCATTAGGTTTGGTTTGGGTCAATTTGAATTCAATTGGTTCTGTTTGGTTTGATTTGGTTCGGTTTAAATGTCCACTCCTCTAAAATCATATGTATTTCAGCTGGCTTGGTTCATGTTGTTCATAATGTTATTCCATGTTTTTACGTTTTGTTTTTAAAAGTTTATTTTCGTAAACCGAAAGATCCTAAATAAGTCAAAGAATGAAATGTAGATAATAGAAATCAAATATTTATACGCCCAATAAAAAAAAAATCTTACAGAACATTATTTAACACAGTATAAGTGGAACAATTAGAATTATATAATTAAACTAGATCAACAACTTAATAAAAATAAAAATCAAATGATCTAAACTATAACCAAACCAAATCATTTATTTCGGTTAAATTCTGTTCAGTTCTGCGACTTAAAGTTTTTTTTGCCCGTTCAGTCAGATAACGTATCAGTTACAAAGCATGAAAAACAGAAATCGTCAAAAAATCATAGAAAAAATTACTGGGGTCGGAAAATGAAGTCCGATATTTGTTGCCAATTTCCGAGGAATTCCCAACTAAATTACAAGGTAACACTGGGACTATCTTTAGAAACACACTGTTATTTTCTTCTCAACTTCATTGGTGCTAATAATGTCCCCCTTAGATACCAGCTGATCAATCAACTAATCAAGCCAAACTCAATTACGTGTTGCATCTTCCTGGAAATTTTGGATACAGCCCAAGAAAGCCAATTACAAATTTTGCTACACCCGCTCATCACTCACCATATAGTATTGTTATTTTTATATAAAATATAATTTATGTGATTGTTTTGAAAAGATTTTTTGAATAAATCATTATGCAATAAAACCATATGCTAGATATGATGGCTTGAAAAAAGATATCTACTTTGTAAGTTCTATATTTGTTAATGATTTTAGATAAGTACTCGTGCTATAACAATGGTTAAATTTTATTTTATACAAAATTTTGTATTTTATATTTTAAAATAAATTTTTAGTATGTTGTATTAGGTTATATATATGAAGTTATTTCAACAATGTATATTTTATATCATGACTTGAACCAGTTCGTTAGTTAAACCCAAACCGAAAGGATATTTCTAATTTAAACATGAAGATTTAGTAAAAACTTAGTTTTAAAAGGAAGAAGAAGAGATTGTGTATGCCTAATTATTAGTTACAAACATGATTTTCATTCTATATCATTAAATTGGTGTGTATGTGCATTAAAAATAAAAAATAAATAACTCAAAGGAAACCATAAACTGAAGATGAAAACTCACGGATAGAGCTTAGATATTAAAAGTCATGAGTCACTGTCAATATGGTCCTCCTATTGAGAATAGGCAATAGAAAATGTTTTGGTTACTTCAAGCTCAATAACAAATACCAGTTCAGTAGTCCAACAAGCTGTTCCACTTTCTCTGCAACAAAATGACAAAGATACAAAGATACGAAGGTAGATGAACCAGCTGAAGAGAGATGTGCGCCGGTTCTATCTAGCCGTTATGATTTTCTCTTATCATTAGAATGTGAGTAGATGATAAACACTTGTCATAAGATCTTTAGACTGTTGAAATAGTCTACAATGTTCTTCTAGATATATAAATACAGTTTTGATGTAATGAACAAGATATCAATAATACAACAAAAGTTTCAACAATAAAAAATCCTTTTTTCGTTTGTTCTGATGGTATTAGAGCTTTTCTAAAAACCCAAACAGGTTGCTTTCATGGCAGCAAAACTCGATTCTTATCATTTTCCGTCCAATATTCATGTTGCTAGCTCTGTCACCATCAAGCTGAATGACACAAACTACTTCTTGTGGAAGACTCAGTTTAAATATTTACTTCGTTTTCAGAAGCTGCTTAGTTTTGTCAATGGTCAGATTCCAGCACTTGCGGCTACTTGTGTCACCACAATCAGCAATGTTCAAGTCACCAATCCTAATCCAGCATACGAAGCTTGGATCAAAACTGATGAGCTCACCAACTCGTGGCTCTTTGGAACTCTCTCTGAAGAGGTTCTTGGTCTTGTTCATGCTCTGCCTACGTCTCTAGAGGTATGGATGTCTCTTGCGTCTAGCATCAATCGAAGTTCTGTGGCTAGCGAATGTGAGTTACTGCGTCGTCTCATTCTTCTGAACATGAAAGATAGAATTTTTTCTGTCTATTGCTGAGAGTTTTGTGATGTTTGTGATAATCTCAGTTCGATAGGAATGCATGTCAATGAGTCGATGAAGGTTGTTTTGTTTCTGAATGGATTGGCTAGAGATTATGATCTTATAGCCACTGTTATCAAGAGTTCTTTGTCGTATTTGCCTTCTCCTACCTTCAACGAAATCTGTTACTTTGAACCATTGAGATCAGACTACTCTTGATTATGAAGGTTGTGTTGTGGACAGGAGGAGGCACTATCCCATACCTCTGAGTAGGAGTAGTGGGAGCATCACTATCACCAATCTTCCTTCTCCTTTGAGGTTCATTCTTATCCTGTGGGAGTTCTATTTCCATCTCTTCTTCTGTGTTTTTGAGACTCTGACAGGTGCTCGAACATGCACTTGACCGTTTGACTTGAGGTGCTAGGCAGAGTGCCAGGTCGAGTGGTACCTGAGGATCAAAACAGAACTGTGAAATCCCGGTTTCAGAGACTTGCAGAGAGGTTTAAAAGAATTGATTTGGCCACCTATGTCACTAAAGTGCACTTATCTTTTCGAGTCAAAGGTCCTGAGAGAACTCCACGGTTAATCGTGCTTATGCTGGAGTAGTCTCACGATGGGTGACCTTCCAGAAAGTGACTGTCAGAACTGTGCAAGTGAGGACAAACCACAGGAAAAGATCATGTGGTGATTTGTAGGGACGGTAACAAGTCTTTAAAGCCTCCCGGACACAGAAAACTGACCGCCGGATATGGATGGGCTCACGGGCCTAGTGAGAGGACGTAAGGTCCATTAAGAAAAGTGGTCCCATGGACTGGGATTGGACATGTGGCCCACTAAGAGGTGGTGGTCGGGGAGTTGCAAGTGGTATCAGAGCCGAACCCAGACGAGTGTGGAGTCGAGTGAGCTCACACCGTCGGGGGTGACGGTCTTGGTGCGCAACGAGGACACTGCGATCTATTAGTGGGGGTGAATTGTGACACCCCGGTTTCAGAGACTTGCGGAGAGGTTTAAAAGAATTGATTTGGCCACCTATGTCACCAAAGTGCACTTATCTTTTTGGTCAAAGGTATTGAGAGAACTCCACGGTTAAGCGTGCTTATGCTGGAGTAGTCTCAGGATGGGTGACCTTTCGGGTAGTGACTGTCGGAACTATGCGAGTGAGGACAAAACACAGGGAAAAATCATGTGGTGATTTGTAGGTATGGTAATTACGGTGACATATTTGAGACGTTATAATAGTTACAAAGTATGACAGTGTTGAGATTATATTTTTAGTCGGTAAGTGTGACTATGTTTTGTAGTCATCACTTGTGACTATTTAGTGACAATAGTGCTGTCGTAATGCGTGACATAACTGAGACGTTTTGATAGTTATTAAATATGACAATTTTGAGACAATTTTTTAGTCGGTAATTATAACGTTTTTGTTACTCTTATTTTTTGTCACTTATTGTGACAATATAGTTACTAGATATATTCGTCACAATATTGTGATGCATCTGTTACAAAGTTTTTTTTGTGACTACTTTGCAACTGTTTAAAATTTGTCACAAATTCGTCACAATTTTTTATTGTTACGAATTTGTTATTATTGAGACGAAATATTTGGTTTCAAGAAGACCATTTTTTTGTAGTGTGTGTCTCACTAAGAGGTGGCGGTCGGGGAGTTGCAAGTGGTATTAGAGCCGAACCCAGACGAGTGTGGAGTCGAGTGAGCTCACACCGTCGGGGGTGACGGTCTTGGTGCGCAACGAGGACGCTGCGATCTATTAGTGGGGGTGAATTGTGACACTCCGGTTTCAGAGACTTGCGGAGAGGTTTAAAAGAATTGATTTGGCCACCTATGTCACCAAAGTGCACTTATCTTTTCGGTCAAAGGTCCTGAGAGAACTCCACGGTTAAGCGTGCTTATGCTGTAGTAGTCTCAGGATGGGTGACATTTCGGGTAGTGACTGTCGGAACTGTGCGAGTGAGGACAAAACACAGGGAAAAATCATTTGGTGATTTGTAGGTATGGTAATTACGGTGACATATTTGAGACGTTATAATAGTTACAAAGTATGACAGTGTTGAGATTATATTTTTAGTCGGTAAGTGTGACTATTTTTTGTAGTCATCACTTGTGACTATTTAGTGACAATAGTGCTGTCGTAATGCGTGACATAACTGAGACGTTTTGATAGTTATTAAATATGACTGTTTTGAGACAATTTTTTAGTCGGTAATTATAACGTTTTTGTTACTTTTATTTTTTGTCACTTATTGTGACAATATAGTTACTAGATATATTCATCACAATATTGTGATGCATCTGTTACAAAGTTTTTTTTGTGACTACTTTGCAACTGTTTAAAATTTGTCACAAATTCGTCACAAATTTTTTATTGTTACGAATTTGTTATTATTGAGACAAAATATTTGGTTTCAAGAAGACCATTTTTTTGTAGTGTGTGTCTCACTAAGAGGTGGCGGTCGGGGAGTTGCAAGTGGTATCAGAGCCGAACCCAGACGAATGTGGAGTTGAGTGAGCTCACACCGTCGGGGGTGACGGTCGTGGTGCGCAACGAGGACGATGCGATCTATTAGTGGGGGTGAATTGTGACACCCCGGTTTCAGAGACTTGCGGAGAGGTTTAAAAGAATTGGTTTGGCCACCTATGTCACCAAAGTGCACTTATCTTTTCGGTCAAAGGTCCTAAGAGAACTCCACGGTTAAGCGTGCTTATGTTGGAGTAGTCTCAGGATGGGTGACCTTTTTCGTAGTGACTGTCGGAACTGTGCGAGTGAGGACAAAACACAGGGAAAAATCATGTGGTGATTTGAAGGTATGGTAATTACGGTAACATATTTGAGACGTTATAATAGTTACAAAGCATGACAGTGTTGAGATTATATTTTTAGTCGGTAGCTGTGACTATATTTTGTAGTCATCACTTCTGACTATTTAGTGACAACAGTGCTGTCGTAATGCGTGACATTAGTGAGACGTTTTGATAGTTATTAAATATGACATTTTTGAGACAACTTTTTAGTCGGTAATTATAACTTTTTTGTTACTCTTATTTTTTCTCACTTATTGTGACAATATAGTTACTAGATATATTCGTCACAATATTGTGACGCATCTGTTACAAAGTTTTTTTTATGACGACTTTGCACATTTTAAAATGTATCACAAATTCATCACAAATTTTTTATTGTTACGAAATTGTTATTATTGAGACGAAATATTTGGTTTCAATAAGACCATTTTTTTGTAGTGTGTGTCTCACTAAGAGGTGGCGGTCGGGGAGTTGCAAGTGGTATCAGAGCCGAACCCAGACGAGTGTGGAGTCGAGTGAGTTCACACCGTCGGGGGTGACGGTCTTGGGGTGCAACGAGGACACTGCGATCTATTGGTGGAGGTGAATTGTGACACCCTGGTTTCAGAGACTTGCAGAGAGGTTTAAAAGAATTGATTTGGCCACCTATATCACCAAAGTGCACATATCTTTTCGGTCAAAGGTCCTTAGAGAACTCCACGTTTATGTGTGCTTATGCTGGAGTAGTCTCAGGATGGGTGACCTTTCGGATAGTGACTGTCGGAACTGTGCGAGTGAGGACAAAACACAGGGAAAAATCATGTTGTGATTTGTAGGTATGGTAATTACGGTGACAAATTTAAAACGTTATAATAGTTACAAAGTATTACAGTGTTGAGATTATATTTTTAGTCGATAAGTGTGACTATATTTTGTAGTCATCACTTGTGACTATTTAGTGAAAACAGTGCTGTCGTAATGCGTGACATAACTGAGACGTTTTGATAGTTATTAAATATGACAGTTTTGAGACAATTTTTTAGTCGGTAATTATAACGTTTTTGTTACTCTTATTTTTCGTCACTTATTGTGACAATATAGATACTAGATATATTCGTCACAATATTGTGACGTATATATTACAAAGTTTTTTTGTGACTACTTTGCAACTGTTTAAAATTTGTCACAAATTCGTCACAAATTTTTTATTGTTTCGAATTTGTTATTATTGAGACGAAATATTTGGTTTCAATAAGACCATTTTTTTGTAGTGTGTGTCTCACTAAGAGGTGGCGGTCGGGGAGTTGCAAGTGGTATCAGAGCCGAACCCAGACGAGTGTGGAGTCGAGTGAGTTCACACCGTCGGGGGTGACGGTCTTGGGGTGCAACAAGGACACTGCGATCTATTGGTGGAGGTGAATTGTGACACCCTGGTTTCAGAGACTTGCAGAGAGGTTTAAAAGAATTGATTTGGCCACCTATATCACCAAAGTGCACATATCTTTTCGGTGAAAGGTCCTTAGAGAACTCCACGTTTATGTGTGCTTATGCTGGAGTAGTCTCAGGATGGGTGACCTTCCGGGTAGTGACTGTCGGAACTGTGCGAGTGAGGACAAAACACAGGGAAAAATCATGTTGTGATTTGTAGGTATGGTAATTACGGTGACATATTTAAAACGTTATAATAGTTACAAAGTATTACAGTGTTGAGATTATATTTTTAGTCGATAAGTGTGACTATATTTTGTAGTCATCACTTGTGACTATTTAGTGAAAACAGTGCTGTCGTAATGCGTGACATAACTGAGACGTTTTGATAGTTATTAAATATGACAGTTTTGAGACAATTTTTTAGTCGGTAATTATAACGTTTTTGTTACTCTTATTTTTTGTCACTTATTGTGACAATATAGATACTAGATATATTCGTCACAATATTTTGACGTATCTGTTACAAAGTTTTTTTATGACTACTTTGCAACTGTTTAAAATTTGTCACAAATTCGTCACAAATTTTTTATTGTTTCGAATTTGTTATTATTGAGACGACATATTTGGTTTCAATAAGACCATTTTTTTGTAGTGTGTGTCTCAGTAAGAGGTGGTGGTCGGGGAGTTGCAAGTGGTATCAGAGTCGAACCCAGACGAGTGTGGAGTCGAGTGAGCTCACACCGTCGGGGGTGACGGTCTTGGTGCGCAACGAGGACGCTGCGATCTATTAGTGGGGGTGAATTGTGACACCCCGGTTTCAGAGACTTGCGGAGAGGTTTAAAAGAATTGATTTGGCCACCTATGTCACCAAAGTGCACTTATCTTTTCGGTCAAAGGTCCTGAGAGAACTCCACGGTTAAGCGTGCTTATGCTGGAGTAGTCTCAGGATGGGTGACCTTTCGGGTAGTGACTGTCGGAACTATGCGAGTGAGGACAAAACACAGGGAGAAATCATGTGGTAATTTGTAGGTATGCTTATTACGGTGACATATTTGAGACGTTATAATAGTTACAAATTATGACAGTGTTGAGATTATATTTTTAGTCGGTAAGTGTGACTATATTTTGTAGTCATCACTTGCGAATATTTAGTGAGAACAGTGGTGTCGCAATGCGTGACATAACTGAGACGTTTTGATAGTTATTAAATATGACAGTTTTGAGACAATTTTTTAGTCGGTATTTATAACGTTTTTGTTACTCTTATTTTTTGTCACTTACTGTGACAATATAGTTACGAGATATATTCGTCACAATATTGTGACGCATCTGTTACAAAGTTTTTTTTGTTACGACTTTGCAACTGTTTAAAATTTGTCACAAATTCGTCACAAATTTTTTATTGTTACGAATTTGTTATTATTGAGACGAAATATTTGGTTTCAATAAGACCATTTTTTTGTAGTGTGTGTCTCACTAAGAGGTGGCGGTCGGGGAGTTGCAAGTGGTATCAGAGCCTAACCCAGACGAGTGTGGAGTCGAGTGAGCTCACACCGTCGGGGGTGAGAGTCTTGGTGTGCAACAAGGACGTTGCGATCTATTAGTGGGGGTGAATTACGACACCCCGGTTTCAAAGACTTGCGGAGAGATTTGAAAGAATTGATTTGGCCACCTATGTCACCAAAGTGCACTTATCTTTTCGGTCAAAGATCCTGAGAGAACTCCACGGTTAAGCGTGCTTATGCTGGAGTAGTCTCAGGATGGGTGACCTTTTGGGTAGTGACTGTCAGAACTGTGCGAGTGAGGACAAAACACAGGGAAAAATCATGTGGTGATTTGTAGGTATGGTAACAAGTCTTTAAAGCCTCTCGGACGTAGCAAAATGACTGCCGGATATGGATGGGCTCACAGACCTAGTGAAAGGAGATGAGGCCCATTAAGAAAAGTGGGCTCATGGACTGGGATTGGGCATATGGCCCACTAAGAGGTGGCGGTCGGGGCGTTACGAGAACACCAGAAAAACAAAGAGGTGAGTCATAGAATAATATGTAACATAACTTAATCTTGAAACATTGAAATCTCGACTACAAAACATATAAACACCCACCCCCCCCCCCCACCCCGGCAACAGCGTCAATTGAAACATGGGTTTTTTCTAGGATAAACTTATGGATGAATGAATGATAACAAACAAACAGACATAGGCTATGATGATCAGATGTGATGAAAGGTGTTTCAATACCATTATGTAGTTGTAGCATAAAGGATGTAAATCCAAAAGAGTGTGATATGTAAGCAGTCAAGACATGATCAATGCATTGAAGTTAAGCCAAATATCAAGTTGATTTGTTTCTAACAACCTAAGGTCTCTTCCTATGGCCCAGACGTTCACAAGAACCTGAGAATCTTTAAGCACATGGAATCTAAGAATCTCTACGTCGGTTTCGGCTTTTCTTGGGAGGAGAAATGGAGCAGCCGGGTGTAATCGGAATGTTTCTTTAATGACCGCTTGTAAATACGGCAGTTTTGAGATATCAGACTCTTGGAAGTCGCCGTTTTGCCCTATCACATGATTGATCTCTTCTTGAACTTTTGTCATCGTTTTCGGGTTTCCAAGTAACTCTGCCATTGCCCATTCCACGGTACTAGAGTTTGTATCTGTCCCCGCTACAAACAGATCCTAATCGACACATACAAGTAGATGTTATACTTATATTTATCAGTGAACATATATATAAATACAGATCATGTTATGCTAATAAGCTAAGACTTACAAGACGTAGATGTTCGATCTCGTCAATGTTGATTTCAGGTTCATCTCCTTGTTGGAGATCGATAAGCGCATCCAAGAAGTCTCTGCTCGAAACATCTTTCTCATCTGTACGCGATGAGTTTTCGATAACCCGAGCATCATAAACCCTCTAAATACCTGAAACAAGCTCTCTGAGCACCCCTTATCTTCCTACTATTGCCTTGCAAGTCAAGAAACCGCAAAAAAGGGAAGAAGTTAGCAAGGTCTGGGTTCCCGAGGGAATCCTGGTAACCAGTCACCATCTCCTGAAACGCAGTGGGATCTTTCTAAGCATAACTACCGAGATCGACTGAAAACAAAATATTCGATATGATATTGAGAGATGTGACGAAGGATGCACGAGAAATATCAAGAGCTTCTCCTCTCTCACTGCTTTCACTCATGTAGTTGACAAGTTCTTGCACCTTCTTCATCCTCAAAGATTTGGTAGCCTCGATACGCTGCGGTGAGAACAGCTGAGTAACCCATAATCTCCTCAGCATTCTGAAAAACATTACATTAGTAGAAACGATGATCATACGTAACCATTTAGAAACAACTCAAGTGTGGTTAGCTTAGACCAGTCAAAAACATGTTCTTTATATAAAAAGCAGTTACCTGAAACGAGGAGACGATGGATGAAGCCAACCAACGGAAAATTCATGATGATTGTTGGATCGTGTCGCTTCACTTATGTACCGTGCAGACAAGAGTAGGTCGTGTGTTCTTAGTACTTCTCTCGCTGCGTCTCTTGATGCTATGACCACTGAGTTTAAACATCCAAGCTTAAGACTCATAACTGGTCCATATGTTTTCGAGAGGTTCGTGAACGAGTGGTGTGGGTTCTTTCCGACAAGATGGATGTTTCCGATTATGGGTAACCGTGGAGGTCCCGGAGGTGATATGGAAACTTGACTAAGGCTCCGGCGGGATCTTGCGGTGGTGAAGAAAAGAAAACATGATAAAACGAAACAGAAGAGGAGAAACATAGATTGTCCTGAGATGATGTCCATTTATGTTTCTTAGGTGATAGAGATAACTACATTAAATTGTCTGAAAATAGCATAGATATATGCAGGGAAAACTGAAGTTTACAAAAAAGGAAATGGTATTATGATGGGCTCCGAATCATTGTCAGTGACCTCAACTTGCCACGGAAAGAAACAAAACTCATTTGTGACCGATCATCAATCACAATAGAAAAGAATACGTAAACGAGGGCGTATAAAGTCTTTGTGAAAGTATAAGTCATGAACTAAATTACAAATTAAATATATTATTTCTATATTCCTATTATTAAAATATGATTACAAAACAACTGTTTACTGTACATATTCATATCTATTTTGACACTGGAAAAAAAATTATCTATTTAGTTGATAAATTTTTGTGTCACAAGTGTTTTTTTCACTACCAAAAGAAACATTGAAAGTGTCAACATTGATAATGTCAGCAAGAATACAGTATTCCCACGAATTTTCGACCAAAAAAAAAAATTCCATCCGATTCAAGCATCATGAAACAAAAATATAAAATCGTCAAAAATTAGTTAGAAATAACTGACAATAAATTTGTTTAAAACTTTTCAGAAAGTGTAGTGGGATATTAGTTGGCAATTTCGAAGGAGTTCCCAACTATATACTATTATTACAAGGTAACACTTGGACTATGTTTAGGACCACGCTGTTATTATCTTCTTATCTTCATTGGTGCTAATAATGTCCCCATTAGATACCAGCCGACCTACCAAGCCAAACTCAATTACGTGTTGGGTCATTCAAGCGATCACATTTTCATGGAAATTTTTTAGATACAACACAATAAAGCCAATTACGAATCATTTACACTGCTCATCATATTGTTATTTTCTACTTTTGATCCTTCAGTTTTTAAAATGGAACCAAATAATCTTTAATTATAATTTATACCCAAACCGAATGGGTATACAACATGAAGATTAAGTTCTAATAGCGAGAAGAATGAGAAAATATAAATCATTAGATAACTTTTTTTTTCATTAGATAACATATTATTTAGCCTAAAAGCATAAAGTGGAAAAATCAGTTCAGGTTTTTAACGATTTCTTGTGAAAGGATCGCAGTATGTTATAGAGCCCAAAACATCAGTCTTTTAGCAACCGAGAGAGTGATAAATAAATATTATGCTTATTTTTATCATTGGCAAAAATAACATTCTTTTTATTTCATAGAATTGTCTTGTGTGTATATCCTTATATAAAATATCTTTGGTTTAAGTAATTAACAAGTAAACTGACACAATTACAAAAAAAAAAACTTTAAAAGTCCCATATCGGATAACGTGATGCACAAAGAGACATTTTATATGAGAGAGAAGTATGTGATTGCTGAGCTTAGTAGCGTGAGCTTGTGACTCGAGTGAGGGCAATTAAGTAATTGGGATGTTGGTTCGGTTCAAGTGGTCGAGTTCTTTCTGGGTTTACACTGACTTGCCCGATCCAAGCCAGGAGCTGAGTTATGTGGTTTGAGCGGAGGCTCGGCTCACGTGATTCTCAGAGCGGAAGGGATTTCGTGAGGCTGGTTTCATGTCAAACTTGAGATTGCTAGATATTTAGAATGTTTGTGTTATTGATCTTGAACAATTACATTTCGTATATATACAAAAAGAAACCTGAATATATTAGACTTGAGGACTAATTTATATAACTTCCTAAACTATATTAGAGTATATTACAATATAACATAAATATGTAAATATATATTCTAATACTCTTCAATCACAAATGCCCAACTTGGATGATAGTCTCTCAAATGAAACACGTCTTAAAGCCTTGATAAAAATATCAGTAATTTGATCATCAGTACCAACATGAACCATTGTTAGCGTACCATCTTGAACCGCATTCCGAACAACATGACAATCAGACTCGATATGAAACACCGGATTAGACGAGATATAGATAGCGGTTTGACTGTCACAAAACAGACGAACCGGCTGAGGCTGAAGACAGCCCAAATCGACAAACAGTTTCTAAAGCCATAAAACTTTCGTCAAAACATTTCTCATGGAACGATACTCAGCTTCCGCGGATGAGTGAGACACCTTGTCTTGCTTCTTTGTTTTCTAAGAAATAGGTGAACCACCTAAAAACATGACAAAACCACTTAACGAACGACGTGTAAGAGGACATGAGTTATAGTCTGAGTCACAATACGCCGTGAGAGTTAAATCCAAATCGGAAGTTAAGAGTATTCCTTGACCCGGAGTACCCCTTAAATATCACAAACCACGGAGCGCACCTTCCAAATGATCAACTCGCGGAGCCTTCATGAACTGGGAAAGAAGCTGAACAGAGAAAGATAATTCTGGCCGTGTAGTAAGGAGATAAATAAAGTGTCCGACCAAACTTCTATACACCTCTGGATTGGGAACAAAATCACTCTTACTTAGATCCAATTTATGATTCGCTTCCATCGGTATTAGTGATGGCTGACAACCAAGAAGACCGACTTCCGACACAATGTCGAGAACATACTTCCGTTGAGACATATAGATACTCTCAGAACTTCGAGCAATCTCAATCCCAAGAAAATATTTTGCCTTACCCAAATCTTTCATGTGAAAAAAACGACCCAAATACTCTTTAAACTACTTAAGCATGTGAGAATGATTCCCACGAACCAATAAATCATCAACATATACAAGAACACGAATCTCAACGCCATTCTTGGAGTTGGTAAAAAGAGAATAATCCTCATGCGACTCAACGAAACCAAATTGTATCAACGCAGTAGTAAGCTTAGCAAACCAGCAGCGTGGAACTTTCTTAAGCCCATACAAAGACTTATGAAGACGACAAACTTTATTTGGAGCCGAATGACGAAAACCCACGGGTAGCTTCATATAAACCTCTTCGTCGAAATAACCGTGTAAAAACGCATTGTGGACATCCATCTGATGAGTTTCCCAATTTTTAGCAGCAACTAGACGAAGTAAACTTCGAAAAGTAGACATCTTCACAACCGGGGCAAATGTTTCATTATAATCTTCACCTTCTACTTGACGATTATCGCAAGCAACCAACCTGGCTTTATAACGTTCTAAGGAACCATCGGCATTATATTTAATTTTGAACACCCACTTATTTTCGATAGCAACTTTGTCAGGAGGTAAATCGACAATGCTCCACGTACCACTGTCTTCCATAGCTGTAAACTCGGTACCGCAAGCATTAGTCCAACAAGGATCTTGCATGGCTTGCTTAAACGAAGTCGGTTCAACACCATCCATAACTGCTGTTAAAAATGCTCGATGGACAGGAGAAAATTTTTCATCAGAGATATAGTTTGTGAGAGGATATAGAGTATGTGTACCTTGGACCGAAGACGACGAACTTGAGACGAATTCGGGTGAATCGTGATGGGTTTCAGGAAGACAGCGAGTGGAATAGGTTACATAATCATGTAACCGAACAGACTGAAACTTTTGACGCCGTCCTCGACCTAACTCATCACCACCAGAAGATGACACAACAATATTATCAGTAGGAACAATGTCTTCTCGAACTGCAGGTGTGGGCTCATTTATCTCTCTTGGCATAGCCACAGGAGAATCATGAGAAGTAGACCCATCATTAGTAGAAAACGGAAGAATCTCACTCACCACATGTTGATCACGAACAACAAGAGTACTCCCCCTGTCGTCATACGTAGGAGAAAGATGGACCAATCAATCATCATCAACATCATCATAGTAAAATATAAGTTTGGTGATTGGGGATCTCCAGTTTGTAAAGCAAAAGGAAACTGATCTTCTTGAAAAATCACATCATGGGATACGAAAAACTCTTTGGTGTCAAGATCATATACTTTCCAACATTTCTTGCCAAAAGGGTAGCCCACAAATATACATTTGCGACTCTGTTCTCCGAATTTGTCCTTATCACGATCACACCGATGCGTATAACAAGACGCTCCAAACATTTTAATATGATCATAGGAAGTTTTTTCCCCATAAAGAAGCTCATACGGAGTACTGTTTTGAAGAACCTTCGTAGGAGTTCGATTAATGAGATACGTGGCTGCTAGAATTGTTTCTCCCCAAAACAAAACCGAGAGGCTAGCTTGAAATAGAAGAGATCGAGCAACATTCAAAATATGATGATGCTTCCGTTCCACCTGTCCATTTTGTTGCGGAGTAGCCACACATGATGTTTGATGAACAATGCCTTTGCGCTTAAAAAACTATATAAGGCACAAAAACTCAGTACCGTTGTCACTCTGAACCATGTGGACAGGTTTATTAAACTGTCGTTCATTATAGGCACAAAAATTCTCAAGAACTTGACGAACTTCTGATTTTTCTAGCAAAAAAAAGATGTGTCCACACTGCTCTAGAAAAATCATCAACTATAGTAAAAAAATATACAGCTCCACAAGAAGCCAAAACTCGATACGGACCCTAAACATCAACATGAATCAGCAAAAAACATTCCTTTGCTTTACTATAACTATCATAAAAAAATTCTCGTGTTTGTTTAGCTCTAAAACAAACGTCACAAGAACCAGAACTAGCCAAATTTAAAACACCAGAACTTAAAGGTAATGTAGATCAAACTGAAAACGCAGTATGCCCTAGCCGACGATGCCACAATGTAGAATCACACCTTGCTTCAACCTTGTTCACACGCACAACATTCACATCCGTAACAAAGTAGACCCCATCACGTTCTTCCTCGGCTCCATTCAAAGTCTTCGAAAAACGGTCCTGCACAACACACAATGTATCAGTAAATAATGCAATACCACCAATCTGCTTTAGCAACTTTGAGACATAGATCAGTGAACAATTTAGATTCGGAACATATAAAACATCATGGAGAGTAATCCGATCGAAAACATGAAACACGCCCATGCTTTTCGAAATTGTTTTACTTTCATCGGCAAAACCAACGGAGCACACCGGAGTTGACGTTACGTCGACGAGCAACTTAAGATTCCCGGTCATATGATGTGATGCTCCGGTATTGAAACAACCCTTCCCGTTTTTTTTATATATTAATAATATTAACTCACTAGTGGTCCCATACCCACTAACAACCTAGCAACAATCAACAACAGCGGATAACAAAAGATTCCAATAAACGAATAAGAATTCCAACAATAACAATCCAATAACCAACAATGCGATAATACAGAACCAGCAATGAAATAACCAAGTTCCAACATCCTACAATGTTCTATCAACTCAACACTAGCAACCTAACAATAGCTAGACCACAATCAATCAAGCCTCTAGAACATCCTCCTCCTCATCGCCTTGATTCCACGATCACACTTTGCCTTTACCTGCACTACAAACACATATTGAGATGCATGAGTATTGTTAAAAACACTCAGTGAGGCCATCCTCCCATCTACTGGGCTATACACACAAGCAACTGAGATTCCATTGTTAAGCTTAAACAAATAAACACATTCAACACATCAAACAAGGCTAAACTCAACATCGGATAAGATCGGTGTCGATCGACACCAGGTCGATGTCGATCGACACTAGCACAACATGGTGTCGACCGACACCACACTGGTGTCGATCGACACTGCTTCTGCAGACGCGAACTGCACGAACCCGAACGTCGATCCTCCCTTTCAAATCATCTCGAAACCATCTCAATCTCACCCAAATGTCTCAGGAACCTATGGGAAACACGAAAACAACAAACCCAAGCAAGCAAACCCCACAAATAGACAAAGAACAACCAAACAAAAGAGATCTCAGGCTTAGATCAGCCATGGTCCAGCACTCACCTCTTTTTCAGGAAGATTTTATTGAGAAACAGTGGAAACAACACCTTAGGAAGCTTTTCCTTCGTTCCCAACAACAACTCTCCCTTCTACAGCTACAGATCTCACCAAAAACCACCAAGAACAAGCAAAAATCTCTCAAGAACACTCTCCAACGTTTTCTCTCTTCTTTCTCTCTTTTGTCACTCAACGGCGACCAGACAAAACACCAAAAACCCTTAATTCGTCGTTTCTCCACTTATATAGTCGGTTTAGGGATTTCTAATTGAACCAAACCAAACCATACAGCAATTAAAACAAACCTGTCGAAACCAGGAATGTTGGTGTCGATCGATACACCAAGGGTGTCGATCGACACTCAGACCAAAAATGCGATATTTGGTTCGTGGATGTTACAGGTATCAAGAATGAGTTACTCGTGTATCTTACCAGAAAATAACTTACCATAAAGTTTGTCCGAACTAGAGATGGATTTCTCCGATGCCATCTTGCTTATCGCTTGCCACTGTTCTCGTGTATGAGGCATGTGGACTTGTAGCATGCACAACCGTCGAATAACCACGCCTACAACCAGAAAAATTGTTACCACGACCTGCTCCCCCGAAAGTCGAACCTCAACCACCACGACCCTACGGACGACTTCCTTTGTTTCGATCTGACCACCATTCAGGATATCCAACGATTTCCCAACAAAAACCTTTTTCATGCCCTGATCTTCCACAGTGAGAACAGAGCAGCGAACATTCTCTGTTCCTGTTGTTTCCTTGAGAGAAATTTGAGGAACCGGAACGGGTAGTAAAACTGGAAACTTTCACAACGTCGTTGCCAACAAAAACTGAACCCGAAGATGGTTGTTGAGATTCTTGTCGAGCAACAAAACCTACCGCATCATACTGTTGCTCTTTCTTCTTTGCAGTTTGGCTCTGCTCCTCACGGACAGCCTTCGCATACGCTTGAGCCAAATCCGGAAGTGGTTCTGCATCAACAATCTGACAAATAACGTTGCCAAAACGAGTTTCATCAAGTCCCATGACGAACTGATGAACCCTCTCCTCTTCACGATCTTTCGCAATCTTCGCAGCCGCTCCACATGTACACACCGGGAGCTGGCGATACATTTGAAGCTCGTCCCACAAATTCACGAGACGTTTGTAGTAGTCCATGACAGACTGTCCTTCTTGTTTGCATGATGCAAGCTGATACACAAGTTGATGTATCCGAACCTTGTTTCCAACAGAGAAACGGCTCTTCAAATTTTCCCACAACTCTGCTGCATCATCAATAAAAGACACCGTAGATCTCACACGCGGAGTGATTGATGTGCGCAACCAGCCAACAACCATCGAATTCACACTTGTCCATGACTCCAACTCAGAACTACTCTCACGTGGTTTACTGATTGATCCATCAATAAAACCGATCTTCCTCTTGGCTTGCAGAGCATTAAACATCTCTGTAGCCCACTCAGAATAATTATCTCTTGTCAACATGACCGAAGATATCATAGATCTGGGGTTATCAGCAGAGGACAAAGTATAAGGTGTGACTATGGAGTCAGAGGCTTTTGAAACAATCCTTTTTTTTTCTGTCATCGTGATCGATCGAAGACAACGACGAAACGAAACAAGAAAAACAGGGGAGAAACAAAAAAGCCAGAACTTGGAAACAAAAACAGAGATGAGAGACGAGAAAAACAAGAACACTAAAATGAGTAAACTAGATTTAGGTGTTTGGCTCTAATACCATGTCAAATTTAAGATTGTTAGGTATTCAGAATGTTTGTGTTATTGATCTTGAACAATTACATCTCGCTTATATACAAAGAGAAACCCGAATACACTACACTTGAAGACCGAGTTATATAACTTCCTAAACTATATTAGAGTATATTACAATATAACATAAATATGTAAATATATATTCCAATATTTCACAATATTTCACAGAGCAGCGAAAATTTCCCAGCTTCTCGCAGTGGATGGATAACAAGTCAGGTCCGTGTGGACTCACTATGATCTCATGGACGGAACAACTGGAGCAGTTACTTTTTAATTTTTCTTCATAGTTTAATACCTTATTTATGTTTAATCTGATTTTATTTTAGTCAGAATCAAATTTCTCCATTGACGACAAAAAATAAAAATAAAAGTCAAATTTCTCCATTGTAATTTTTGTTTTTTTTCCGGTAACAAATACCTTTGTCACAATTTACTTTCAAATTCATCATCACCACATTTCAAGACACATAGTAAGAGGAAACAGAAGAAGAAACAGAAATTACATAATTGTATCTTCCTTCTCTTACCATATCTAACCTGTTTTTTTTACTTTCTTGCAAGTGGCTATTTCACGAAATCAGGTTTTGCGTCAACCTGATGTTAATGTCTTTCGATAAACTTTGAATGGCCCAACCACTTGACTGCATTGACAAGGACACGGACAATGAGTCGTTCTTTTTAGGATATTTAGTAAACGTCACTCTCCAAATTAAATTGGGAGAATTATAAATAAATGATCATTTTTAAAAAATTTGGCCATCTACACTTTTTTTTAAAAAATTTGGTCAAATAGGTTTTAAGATTAAAAAAAAACCAATAATACCCTCAATTATATTTTCAGATTTAATTTGTTGATTTTTATTAACTGAAATTAAGAAAACAGTGTAAACAAACTATTTGCTTTTGTTGGGTCTTATTTTGAAATTGAGTGGGCCTTATTTGATTTTATTGGGTCTCGATAACCTTACAATTGAGAATACAAAAAAATTTGGAAAGGGGAAAAAGATTTTAATCGAAACTAAACCTTCTTTCGCCGTCCGCCGTCTCTCTTTGTCATCTGGTTCTCACCATCGTCTCTCACCGTCTCTCCATCTCACCGTCTCTTCGTCTTCACCATATCTCCTTCTTTCGCCGTCCACCGTCTCTCTCCGTTATCTGGTTCTCACCATCGTCTCTCAACGTCTCTCCAGCTCACCTTCTCTCCGTCTTCACCATATCTCCATCTTCACCATCGGTTCATCTCTTGATGAATTGGGTATGTAGAATTCTTTATTTTTTTGCATGTCGATTATTTTGATGTATTAGTTTCTTGAGATTATGTAAACTTTATAACTTGATTTCAACCCAGATTTGTGTAAATATAAGTTTAGATCCGTTTTTCATCTTTATCACATAATTCTTGATTTTTTTGCATGTTGATTATTATTTTTTGTATTCTATTGACTTTAAAGGAAAAATTGTGTACCAGGGTTGATGAAACAAGATCGATAAAGGTAGTTAACAAGAACAAGAGTGATGATCGAAACAGTTGTGAACTTTTTTTGAACAATAAGGTTAGTGAAAAAGTTTGCATAAATCTCTTTTTCATATGAGTTCTTCGTTTTTTGGTTTTCTTAGTTTGTTTGTTTAGGGTGATATGAGCGTAGATATGAGCGATTACGTTGTTGATTGAAGCGTATCCACACTTGTAGCAGCAACAGATTGTAACGTTGTTTTGTTTTTATCATCATTAGTGAAAAAGTTTGCATACATCTCTTGATTTTAGCTGTGTTTGAGAAAGTTTGCATTAATCATATGGATTTATTGAATGCAATATTCTCAAATGATGTCACCACTTTACAGTTTATGTAATTTTTTAAAAATTCGATTTCTTTTTTTGCTCTTTTTAGTTCAGGAAACCTGTCTATATCAATCATGACCCGCTTTATATTCTCTTTGCAGTCAATTATATTTGTCAGAGACTTACCATGGGTGAAAGCAGAATTGGATCATAAGTCGCAAATGTCAATGTCCTCAACAAAAGCACCATCAGATTCTGAAACAAGTAAGAGCCAAAAGTACAGTTTTTTTTTATATACAAGTCGTATCTAGTTTGGTTATAAAAGTCGTATCTCATTTGTTTTTTTGTTTTTTTTTTCAAGTTTCTATTAGCAGCTAAATGATTAGTCATAGTTTTCTTGTTCTTAAATCATACTTTTAGTAATCTGTTTTTTTTGTTTTGTAAAATTGAAGTCTCATATCTTTGTTGATTTATTTCAGTTTTGGCTAATTTATACTAATTCATTTTTTACTTTTTTCGGCAGGAATGGAAAAGAAGTACCCTAAACGGCTTATGGAAGATGGAAGCAAGCCACAAGTTGGGCAGATAAATAACACTTGTCGAATGTCAATCTTACACAAAATCAAGAAGGCATTACCAGAAGAGTATGAGATTGTGAAGGGTGATCCAGTTTTCGCATCTGTCTTTGCATTGTATGAGAATGGTCTTGGGTACTCAGCTCGGTTGATACACAGCATCATGTGTAGGCAGTTGGTGACTAAGAGAAGACATGAGCTGTGGTTTGTGTTTGGTAAGAAGCCGCTTAGATTCTCAATGCAAGAATTCCATGCAGTTACTGGTCTTAAGTACAATGCCGATTTCAGTCATGATTCAGAGAGTTGGACAGATGATAATGGGTTTTGGAGCAAATTGTTGAAGAGAGGTGGTATCATTACCATTCAAAACTTGATGAAGACCCACCTTGAAGCAGCTCCATCGTGGAGAAAAAAAGAAGATAGAATTCGGTTTGTGTATGTTTGTGTGATTGTTGGGTTGGTAGTGGCTAAGGATGAGAAGAAAGCTATACCAAATTCATACATCAAGCTGGTCATGGATCTAGAGAAGGTTAGGACTTATCCTTGGGGTCTTGTAGCTTTTGACCATTTAGTTAGCTCTATAGTGGAAGCAAGAAAGAAACTAAAGAACCCCATTAGTTACATCCTCAACGGTTTCTCATATGCTCTTCAAGTTTGGGTTATGGAAGCCATTCCTCTCATTGGACAACTTATGGGAGAGAAGATTGACACAGAGATTACATTTAGCCGAATCTCTAATTGGAAAGGTGCTGCTAAAGTATCATATGATGAGCTCCTCCTTGTAGAGAAATCAATTGGAAACAAGGTCAGTTGACTTCTTATTTTTTCTTTTAAGTTTAAATTCGAGTACGTTGAGTTTTTTTTTTTTATTGGTTTCTTTGTTATTGTTTTGTCAGGATGTTGTTTATCCATGGATTTCCTCCACTGGAAACTTTGATGTATTGGAGTCCATTGAATATTTGAGGGTTGATGAAAATAAAGATTGTGAAGTGGACAACTTGGAAGCTTTGATCAGATCTGGCTATGATTTTGGAGATCATATTTGGGAGAGTGGCGAAGGATATGGTGTGGAAGATGATAACATTGAGGATGTTGGTGTGGAACAATCTCAGACTGTTGGAGGGGACAATGAAGTTTCGGTTGGAGAGGAGAGTGGTGAGAAGCAAGCTAATATCCCAGAAGTGTCTAGCTTGAAGAAGAGGAAGAAGCAAGTTGACCATGGAGCAGAGACACGGAAAAGAATGGTGATATCTCAGAGAGCATCAACTTCACATTGTTCATGTGGAGATGATATAAAGCGGTTCTTTAAGGAGTTAATTGACTCTTCTTTCAAGAGCTTCACAGAGACCTTTGGGGAACGATTGCTAACAATGGAGAAAGATGTATCATATATCAAGGCCTTGATATCCAGACCAGCAGAAGTGGATCCTAAGCCAGCAGAAGTGGATCCTAAGCCAGCAGTAGTGGATCCTAGTCCATCACGAGTGAAGCCCAAAACTTCGGTACGTAAGAAGTAGCTCAATGCCTTGTTCGATTGTAATATGTTGTGTGGTCTTTCCTTTTTGTTGTATCCTTGTTTGTATGTGTATGTTGTAAACATAAATTATGTGTTGTAACTTATGTGTTGTAACTTTAACTAAAGCCTTTCATAATTTTTTTTTTTGACAGGTTGAACTGTTTGATTTAGATAATCTGTTGATAGACCTCAATGTAGATACACAAGACTATCTAAAGAACACAGTAGGACACTTATCTCAAAAGTCTGTTGTGACCGGATTTAATCCTACACTTAGTCCCAAAGACGCGGGTAAAGATGAACCGGATGCGGTGTTGACTTCAGTTTCTGATGATCTATGGAATGGTTTCGAAGAGTGGAGTAGGCATCTCGAGTACGTGATTCAAATATTTTTATATACATGTTATGATTTATAAATTTTTTTTTTGTAATCTTACAATTGTTTTACGTTTACAGAAGCATTCAACTGGGTCCAACTTTACTTGATCAAGAATTGTTTAACCGAGTCATGATGGGTTTCAAATGGCTTGGAAACGAGGTATGTGTCAATCTTTTTAAATATTATATTTTATATTTTTAAAGTAAGACAAACCTGAGTCTTTAAATAATTACAGGAAATGGATGCAATGATGGATCGTGTAGGTTTCATGAATTGTCAGTTTAGCGAGCACGTCAAGGCCGACTACAATAAGTTTAGATCGGCAGGACGAACCCACACTTGGAATCACTTTTTGTTAGAATATGCCAAAGGTGAACTGCCATCTCATGGAAAGACAGGAAAAAATTGGGCTGTAGATTTGGATAGAATTTATGCACCGGTCTTCATTAACGGTAATCACTGGATCTCAGTTTGCATTAACTTCAGACTAAGAACAATTGAAGTCTTCGACTGTAATCAATACCAAAATAGAAGACACGTTGAGCCATTCGCTAATGTCATCCCTCGTCTTGTGAAGGAGATTCACAAAAAGGTTGATGGAAAAGCTCCCTTGTTGACTCCATACGAGATCATCCAGGTTCGTATGCCACCTAAATTAAATCGGTCAAGTTGTGATTGTGGAGTTTATGCCCTGAATATATCGAGTGTCACATGCGTGATCTATCTTATGAGTTGATTGACGATGAAAACATCAAGCAAGCTCGTTTGAAGTTCGCAGTCGATCTTTGGTCAGCAGCAAAGGATCATGTGCTAGTGGAACGAATGAAAACTTATGTGCGTCCAGTGTATGCGGCTGAGTTTGTAGACCTTGCCTAATTTTTAAGTGTCTTTATGATTGTTTTATAAATGATGGTTTTTGATGCTTTTGCTTGTTAGACCAATATCAGACTCATTAGTATTAATCCTCGATGGTGTTGATTTAGGACTGACTAATATGAGACTCAATAACATAAGGTCCTAAGCATAAGAACACAAAGAACACAAAAACATAACATATCCGATTTAAATGTTAACATAACAACACAAAAACATATCCGATTTGCCATAATTTAAACATATCAGATTTAAACCAGCTATTGACCCAAATTTAAATGTTGACCCGATGTAAGCATACCGATGACCCGGTTTTTAATTCAATATTAAGAAAAAAAATAAAATTAGGGATCTTCTTTTCCAATAATTGATCTTCCTCTCCAATACTCTCTTCTTCTTCTTTCCCGGTACTTTCTTCTTCTTAAAATTAGGGATCTTCTTTTCCAATAATTGATCTTCCTCTCCAATACTCTCTTCTTCTTCTTTTCCGATACTTTCTTCTTCTTCATCGTAAAAACTGATAGGAGCCATGAGCCAACGTTCTTCGGCTGGATCGTCAGGGTTACCGTCGAGAAGTTCTCAGGTTGGAGTTCCGTGTAGATGCTGGTGTGGTGGAGAGAATAGAACCTACACCTCAAAGACGGAAGAGAATCCCTGTAGGAGATTTTACAGATGTGTTGTTGGTGTGAAGGTAATTTACTTTTATCAGTCCTTATTCATCACAATAGCTGAAATTTATTAAATATTGTTATCGAAACAATGATTTTAGGAGAAGAAGGAGAAACACATGTTCCGTTGGGTTGATGATGCTGTTCTAGAGGAGATTAGGATGGTTGAAAGCAAACAAAACCAACTCTTAGAGGACCTAAAAAAGATGGTAACAAACAATGTGGAGCTCCAAAAGGAGATGGTGAAGGAGATGGAAGAAAAGATGGAGAAGAATATGATTGAGATCATCAGGCAAGAGCTAATGGTTGTGAAAGAGAGTATGGAGAAGTCGAACAAGCAGAGGATTTGTGTACTAGTCGTATTGGCAGTTTCAATGGCCTGGCTTTATAAGAAGATGATATGATGTCTTTGCTTTTTGTATTTTGTTGTTATGCTTAACACTTTTTGTTAGTGTTGTTTTTTGTACTCTGGTTTTAATGAAAGTTTGATTGAAAGAAAACACCATCAAGGAATTTCAAAACACATGAGTACTTCAAATGTCTTAAATCAACACCATCAACGAATTTCAAAACAAATGAGTCTATTAATCGAAAATAAAAACCATCAAACACCATCATTCATCACAAAGCAGCTGCCGTGAAACCAAAAATTCAAAAACAGGAATCTTAAGTTGATGCACAAACCATTGTTATATCACGATATCACAGGTCGTTCTGTTATGCCTTTCTTTGCCACACCGCGCACACTTATGTCTCTTTGACCCTTGTGAGTTTTGTGATGATTTTATCTTGTCTTCAGCGGATTCATATCTTCTTTTTCTTCGCCGTCCTGGATGTCTTCTTGTTTCAGGTGGTCGAACTTTTGCATCTTCAACATACTGTGGGACTCGCCATTCTTCTTCAGGAACACCTATTGGATTAACAGTTTCCTCATATTGCGATCTCCATGCAGTAGTGGTATACACATCATCAGCATAAGGATATAGATCCTTGCCTATATCAAAAGCTCCTTTTATAGCATGTCTATAAGGGAGTTTTTGGATGCTGAACTTTCCACATGAACAAGTCCTTCTTTCTAAGTCAACAATGTAGTCTACTCCATTACCTTTAACCTGGATCTGCGATCTGCTCATCAAATAACCGTTCATGAATTTACCTTTCTCTATTCTTCTTGAAATCTTTTTCTCCACCTCAACAGTTAAAGGATCTTTATGCTTTGCACTTAACTCTCTACTCTCATAAAACCAGCGTGTCATCATTTCTCTGATGCTGTCTAACAAAGGAATTATTGGATACTCTCTGGGTGTCCTCAAAGCAGCATTAATTGATTCAGCTGCATTGTTGGTGTTAATATCATACCTATAACCCGGAAAATGACAGCGAGCCCATTTTGTCACATCAGCTTCCTCTAGATAACTTCCCATAGCAGGACTAATATTGTTAATTTGCCCAAACTCTTTCTCAAACTCAGCAACTCTATAAGCTTTTGATGCTTTTGCAACCTTACCAGCGACACCTCTTCCCTTATGATATGTTATCACATTGCTAAGCAAGTGGTGGATGCAAATACCATGTTTAGCCAATGGATAGATGTTTCCATTTGATTTAGCAATCGATGTATGTCTATCTGACACAAATGATAAACCTTCTTCATCAGCTATAACCATCTTAAGTTGCATAAAAAACCACTCCCATGAACAATCATTCTCAGAATCAGCAATTCCAAATGCGATTGGATACAAATTGGAGTTACCATCTACAGCTGTAGCAACTAGGAGAACCCCTTTGTATTTATTCTTCAAAAATGTACCATCAACTACTATCACTTTCCGCATTGACTTGTAAACCCTCTTGTTGATTGACCAAAAGAAATAAATAGATATTTAAATCTTCCATCAAAGTCAATTTCATAATTCGTGAAGGTACCAGGATTCGCTTCTTGTAGCATGTGCAAGTATTTTGGAATCTTAGCATAACTTTTCTCAGGAATTCCTCTAACTTCGTTAACTGCATACTCCCGAGACTCCCAAGCTTGGTGATATGTTAGCTCGCAGCCGTACCTTGAACGAATAATATTAACTATATCATTCGGTTTAGGACCTTCCTTCACGCCCTCATAGCTTTGCTTAATGAGATGTCCAATTGTTCTTGCAGATGGAGTCCTACAAAATGAGTTTTTTTTTGAAGGGGCACATGTATGGTTACCCACAAACTTGTTGATTTTGAAATATGTAGATGCTTGTAAACACTCAGCCCGGAGACGTCAATTACAAGCACTATCAATGCAGCGTATACACCACCATCTCTTATCAGATTTTGTAATCCTATAGTCGCAGTTATATTTCATTGCATACATTTCCATAGTACCCTGTAAAGCTTCTTTACTGCTGAAATATTCACCATTTTTTACCATTGAATCTTCCAACTTTAAACCAGCAGCATCACCAAGATTAGCATCAGTAGGCTTTTCTAATACATCATTAGTCGGCTTAGGTGAATTCCTTGAAATAATACCTACTGATTTTCCCACATCAACTTCCACATTACAACCATCGCTACTATCAACTGACAACTTATTCAGATCGAACTGGACTTTACTCCTATCGCCATCAACTACTCTTTTGAATGTAACACACAACCGAATCATGTTTATCTTTTTCAGATATGCAAGAAAATTATTCATACCTCTATTATTTGTCAATACAACAGGAGGACAATCAACTTTAACCTCTGTGGGTAGATAACTGAATTCCACATCAAACATATTTTGCTCTATTTCATAGTCTTCTGAAACCATCACCTTCAACTCTTCAAGAGATGTAGTGGGTTGCAAAGTCAGTAATCTAGCAAGTTTTTCTTCATCATCAATAAATCTCCACTCCTTCTTGGCATCCAGTGTCCATACACCACAAGTAACATAGATTTGCATCATAAACAGGTAAGTGAAAGCTTTTGTGGAAGGTGGAAGAGATGGTGACCGATCACGTTAAGGTATAATGTCGATTTTTCTTAATTTGTTTAGCTTCTAAATAATTTAGAATATGTATTCTAGAATATATTAGAACAAATCTAAACAATAATTACGAAATCTTAACCATAAATTAAGAATATTTAAAAAATATTTAAAAAATATTCACTTTCCTTATTTAATTTATTTTCTTTCTATTTTAAGGGTATTCTAAGGTTTACAGATTACAAATTCTAAAATTTCTATGATATATCTTCTACTTCTTTTAGTATATAGGGTAAAACGTAGAAAACGAATTCTGAATTTAAGTAGAATGAAGAAAAACGTAGAATTCATATTCTTAATTTTGTAGAACAGACAAAATTCAGAATCTAAAATTTTTAGAACAAATTTTCCGTCTAAACTTCGTAGAACATGTACAAACTGTAGAATGAACAATCTAAATGTTTCAGAAAGAGAAAAAATCATAGAAAGTCTATTCTAAACAATTTGGACCAGAAATCAGCAAATTACAAACTGATTTTTGACATCCAAAACATTTTTATTTCAAATTTTTTTTTACACAATTGTATACTAACATGGGTTTTCTGTTTGTTTATTGGTTCAAACTCCTAAAAATTTCACTATTTCTATTAGTATGGGCATTTTCGTCACAATTGACAATCTTAAAAAAAAAGTGTAGATGGCCAAATTTTTAGAAAAAGATCATTTATTTATAATTCTCCCAATTAAATTTCCTACAAATGCTACTTTATCATATATATTGATATTTTAGCTAGTAGCACTCAAATCCAGTCACTAAAAATAAAGGCAAGTTAAATACTAGCATAATAGACTAAATATAGTTTACTCCTCCAAACGCACCCACAACAATCACACTTGCTCATCCTCTGATTCAAACTCAATGTGGAAGGGATGATCATCACCATCTTCAATAAGTTCATTTTCTTCTCCTTCTCCATCCAGCTCCATAAACCACTCCTCTACATCTTCGTCATCACCATCAACGAGCACATCAGCATTGTCCTCTTTGATCCTCTTTCGCTTGTTGAATAACTTTGAATTGAACTGCACATATACTAGACTGTTCATTTGATCAACGTCTAGTCTATTCCTCTCACTTTTGTGAATCTACAACATAAATTTAAGAGTTAACATTGAGCAAATACTTAGAAACAAAATCAGAGTTAATAACAAAAAAAAAATAAAAAAAAAACACACACACACAAACCTCTTCGAAAGTACTCCAGTTTCGTTGACAACCAGATGAACTAGAAGTCAAAGTGAGAATCCTCATTGCTAGTTTAAACAAATTAGGCACACCTGTTCCGTATGTTGACCACCAATTCCCTAAAATAATCCAATTGCAACATAAGAGATAGTTTCACAAAACTTGAAGTCATCGAAGGTAAAACAAAAAGGCGAGAGAAAAACCTGGTTCAAACTTATCGGTGTTCTGTTCACATCCTCTTATAGCAAGAGGCTTTCCAAAAAATCCAAGTTTATCCTCATATTTTTTAAACTCATTGACAACGTTACCTTGTTTCTCGAACTCACCATGGTAAAAAGTCTCAACACAATTGAGAAAGCCAGTCATGAGTCTCGCATCCAGCTGAACGGTTGGTTCGTTATAGAAGTAAAACGGGTTCAACAAGTAGGCAGTCAAATGTAATGGAGTATCCAACCTACCTTTGATTTTCTCATCAATGATCTCAATGATAGGTTGGTAATACTTTTCCAAATTATTAGTAGCCCCTTTGATAGATCTTTTCGCTTCTACTAATTCTCCATAAACAAACCCCATTGAAGGTTTTTTCTCTCCATCGACCATCCTAAGAACGTTAACCAAAGGCTCCAAAACCTTCACAACTCGTTCAACCCCATTCCAAAACGCAGGACTTAAACAGGTGTAGTAAGAACTTCTACCCTTTACATATTTGGATTCCTTGCATCTGTCCCATTCATCACTAACAAACATAAATTTAACCTGTTCTTTATTCTCCAACAAGCTTTGCAACGTCAAGAAGGTTGTAGCAAATTTTGTGACTCCACGCCTTACAGTACCCCTTTCCTTTATACGACATCTCATCATAGCTAACGTTTTTTCATGACCATATATGAACGTGGTCACAGCTTTAGCTTTATCAATGTACTTTGAAATCTTTGGCAACTTAACAATGTCTTCAAGCATCAATTTAACAGTATCAGCAGCGCATGCTGACCAAAATATACCTGGTCTCTTCTCTTTCAACATCCTTGCAGCTGCCAAGTTGTTCTCCGCACAGTCAGTTATCACCTGAACAACTTTCTCAGCACCAACATCTTCTATGCATTTATCAACATACTCAAAGATAAACGCACCAGTCTGAGATTCCTTCGAGACCTCTTTAGAAGAAACAAAACTAGTCCCTTCTCTTGAATTGACACAAAAATTCACAACGTTCTTCTTTGTGCCACTACTCCATGCATCTATCAGTACAGAACAACCATAATATTCCCGTTCTACCTCTACACTCTTAAGTTTCTCAGTAATAACTTCTTCTTCCTCCTTTAACAATGTACCCCTAAGTTCACACTGGCTTGGTGGAACCCAACCAGTTCCAAACCTTCCTAAAGCTTCACAAAACAACCTAAACGAATCGCTCTCAACGACATTAAAAGCAATACCAGAATCATATATCCATCTAGCACAATACTGATGCACAACCAAATCATTACCTATTTCTTGTCCTGTCTCACCACCTAAAGAATCCTCAGGAGTAACGAACTTATCCATCGGACCTTGAACTATATCCACCAATTCATCATCTTCTCTATCCCTCTCATTGTTAATACCAACCGCGAAACTAAACAAATCCGTTTCTCTATTCATTCTCCTCTTCTTGTTCTTCGCTTCCAAGATCGCTTTCATACATTTGGACTGGTCTTCTTTCGTAGACCGCGGACACGAGGATACATTCCCTTTACGGTGAGCGATATGCTCCTTAATCCTATACACACCTCCTCCCATTGCTTTCCCACACAGCTTGCATTTCACTCTATCTGGATTCTTCGGGTCATACAAAGTTCCGTATTCCCATCCAACATCACCAGAGTTCCGTTTCAACGACGACGTTCCCGGTGAAAAATCCGATGTCGAAAACGAATCCATATAAGCAAATCTGTATGTTTTTTTCAGGAAAAAAAAAATGGATCAAATCTATTTATACAAAAGGTTGAATCGAAACAATCAATCGAAGAATTGAATAAAGTGATACTGATGAAATTTCTCACACACACAACAGATTTTTGAAAAATTCACAGACGAATGATGAATACAAATCAAATCAGTGACTGGAATATAAAAAAAAAAAAAAAAAAAAATACGTTTCGTAATCATCTGACCTATGACGGAGAGAGGCCGGAGGGGATGAAGTGTTGATCAGTGGAGTGAAGGACGATTCACGGCGAATTAGGGATTTTATGATACAACTTAAAATGTGAAACTGTATCGTTCTGAAGATAACCGGGAAAGTTTCCCGGGGAAATGAAAAAAAAAATTGAAAAGAAAAGACGGTTTAGTTATCAAATCTCTTAACCGGTTGATTGGTTTTCAAACCACAAAATTATTCGGTAAGCTGAATAAAACACCAGCTGAAAATTTTATATAACGTTTTGACTAGTGTGATTTATTTTCTAGGGAAAATAATTTATGAATATTAATTAAGTCGAACAGTTTAGAGTTTTCTTCGTAAAATTGTAAAAATAAAATTACCTATTTCTGTAAAATTGTAAAAGAAAATTGCCTGTTTCTGTAAATTTGGCAGAATTAAACCCTTGTATATAAAGCCCGACCCCAGAGTTATTTTTACGGTTTTTGTTACCGTCTTCTCCGTTTGCTCTCTTCTTCTTTGATCTGTTGCTCAGAGACGACAATGGCTGCACAGCAAAATCCGTTACCGCAAGGAGGTAACATATTTATAAAATTTTATTAGTTACTATGGTATAATGATTAAATCATCAATCAATTATATCAATGACTCGGCCCAGTTAGTGGGTTTTGTATATATAATTCATTTGTTAGGTACGTAAATTTCATTAGTTAGGTGATTACTTTGTTCCTCTATGTACTCGATTCACTCCTGATGATAGAGATATAAATTTTATTAGGGTGTTTTTGTTTATTTTGTTTCCTTCCACATGTTTCATTCATTTAGGTAATATCTCTGTCCCTCTATGTACCCGATTTGCTCCTAATGCCAGATAGGTAATTGAGAAGTTTTTGCTACCAACACTCTCGCAAACACCACCATTACGTGGTACGGGTTTGATAGAGTTTGGTGAGTTAGGGCAGTTTATTTCGGGTCAGCGTCCATGGGAGCCAACTGCCTTTCCATATTTCCATGCGAACCACTTTTGGTTGTTTGTTCGAAGATGGTCGTACGAGTCTAGCAGAGATGTTGGTTCATTTGGGAAGTGGAAAGTTGCAGGAAAGGCTACAGGTATTCACAGTCAAGATGGTCAATTCATCATAGGCTATGTGCAGAAATTTGATTTGGTGAAAGACGGACTCAAAACTGGTTGGTATCAGCATGAATATAGACGTTACTCCAATGCCACTTTTGAAGAGGTGGTTATTAGTCATTTGGTATATGATCCCTCAAAACGTCAGCTGGCGCCTGATCCTATTTACCATGGAGGTCCCCAGAATGTTGTAGGTTTCCAAACTGCAGCTCAGAATGTTAATCCCAAGCATCAAGTGATGATCCCTAAGAGAGAGTGATGATCCCAGCATGGAAATGCCCAACCTGTAGTATCAGGTGCAGTTTTTGTGATTCCTCAAAATAAAAATGTGACTATTTTAAAAACATTGTGTGCTTTTCTTTTACCCTGAACGTGGATTGATTTTATATATTTTGGTGACATGTCGACAAAACAAAACAAAGAAAAATTATTATCGTCGACATTTTGAGATGGAGAGAGATAGACAGTACGTTAACAAAATAATGATGATCATCTTAATAAGTTAGTAAGAAAACAACAATGTTAAGAAAAAACTAATGATAATATGCTAAAAGAGATAAATACATACTAAATAGTAGAGGTAGTACTAAAGTAACATATGAGTTCTTTTTTCTTTTGTTAAATAGTAACATATTTTGTTTGTGTTCTTAGTTTCGTAGAAAATAGCTTACGAACTGAAATATTTTGTCCAGAAGAATAGAATGGAAAGCAATATTTTGTCACATGTAGTAGCAATGATGTATATGAACGAAAGCAATATTTTGTAACGCTTGTCGAATTCACATGTAAAGTCCGTACACCAAGCAATAATATATCATGGGCGGTTAGATTACGACCGGAGACCTTTTTGACCACCGTGATGGTCCATACGGATTGCGATACGTTGTGGTAGTTAGTGGCGGTGGTGTAACATTATGCATCCAAATGACGCAACCATTTCTTACTTTTTTTTTATTATTGTAGGAACTCGACACACGAGGAATTTTACTATAAATAAATAAGTTATGACAGAGCAGAGCATCTTCTACTGGTCTGGATTTAGTAAATAATTTTCATTAAATCATCATATTTTGGTGTATATATCTAGAAGGGTTTATCCGCACCTTCGTAATGAAGTATGATCAATGCAATTTTATTTTGGTCAACGTACTCATATTTTTAGTCTATGGGTAGTTTACATATGCTGTCGAGACTCGAGTTTTGTTTCTACAACGTGACACTTGAGATATGGGCATATATGGACTTTGGTTCAATACTCGTGTTACGCCAATTTCATGTTATCATCTAAATTCGAGAACCTAAAAATAGTACTAAGCAACACAGATAAATGATTAAGTATCGTGACTAAGCTTAAAGAGGCATTAGACAGAAAGTACTTTAACGAAACTATTGGGAGATGGAGAAAAATAGTATACCAGATCAAGTGATCAACAGTCGAAATGACAAGTTGAAATTATAAAAATCATGAATACTTAGAAGATCATGATTAGGAAAATTTACATTTATCTCTAATGTATTATTTACATTTATATATATATATATATTAGATTAGAAAATTATAAACTATATATAAGAAAGAATACATATTGTATCATTGTATCATTATAATCATGAAAGTTAATACAATTATTCTTTTAATATGGTGTTCGTAGCTTTGTCAATTTATCAAAGTCTAAAGACAAAAGATTATTTACTTGTAGTTGTACCTATAGAAGTATTCACAAAAATCACATAATATTGTGTCCTTCGATCAATTCTATCTTATAAGATTTGATGGCCAAACCACTCAGCCTTTCTTGTCACTACAAAGTTTTTGGTATAATGAATTTTCAAAAAAAGTTTTTAAAAAAAATTAATGAGTATTATATAGCACGTGCGACACAAAATCTAGAATGAAAGAATATTATAGTACGAAGATAAATGATAAAATCCTATGAAGTAGTACACATTGTCAGATTATATGATCTGATGTTTATATAGGAATGAATATAGGATCAACATTTCTACTACATAATCTTATTCTTAGGTACTCTTTTTCCAATTAATTCACTCATGAGTTCTTGAACAAAGGAACATGTGAGTTCAAAAGAACATAATCATGAAAAGCAAGATTTCTTATAATTGTTCAAGTCACATGTAGGGTCTTTTCGAAAATAGGAACTTGTGGAGAAGTAATAATACAGAAAGGGTGGTTAGCAGTGGCAGAGCCAAAGCCAGATTTTAGAGGGGTCAAAAAAAAAAAAAAAAAAATCAATAGGGAAAAAATACAAAATTTAGGAAGTCAAAAAAAAAATTATTTAGTTAATAGGGTAAAAATGCAAACTTTTTAGAGGATCAAACTGAAAGTTTTGTTTTAATGAGGTCAAAATGCAAAATTTAAAAGTATCAGAATGAAAATTTTAAATTTAATAGGATCAAAATACAAAATTTAGGAGAGTCATTTTGGTATTTCTAAATAAAAAAATATACCAAAAAAATTTAGTGCGGTCAGCCGACCCTTCTCTCTTAACTGCCTCCGCCCCCTGATGGTTAGATTGAGACCGGAGACCTTTTTGACCACCATGATGGTACGTACTACGATACGGTGTGGTGGTTAGTAGCGGTGGTGACCAATATGCAGCCACGTCATACACACGGACATATCTTCTTTCTTTCTTCTCTTTTTATTTGTTTCTTGTTCTTTAGGAATTGGACACACAACATTTTTCTATAACTAATAAAAGGATGAAATAATTGTCGATCTGGCTTTAGTATTTCTATTTTGTTGAACCATATTATGGTTTATTTAGATAGATTTTCCTCCGTGCCTTCGTTATTAATTAACAACACTCTCTCTTTTTTGTTCAATTTTATAGTCTATCGGTAGTTACATATTTAAGTATCACATTTGCTGTCAAGACTCGAGCTATTTTCTACATTTTGACTCTTGAGATATGACATACAGTATATGGACTTTGGTACAAAAGTCTTTTAATGCTATTCCATGGGATATCAACTAGATAGATGCAAAGCCTAAATTTCTAACCACACATATAGAAGGACTAAGTAAATTTTCTTTTTATTTGTTCATACTAGTTCACACAACATAACACAATTGTATGTCACATTAACATAAAAGAAAATAATTCCATAATCATATCTGCCGGTAAAGATATTAAATGATCCTTAATTATGAAACATTTATTTTCATTTCTCAAATATAAATCAAGGCCAGTCATCAGATTATTTGCAAGCCATTTACTAAATTTTATTAAACTCATATTAATGTTCTCAAAATATTCTTAAATAATACCAAATTAAATTAGAAGCCCAATACACACTATTTGTACACGCTTAAAAAAGACAGCCTTGCTAATTTATACAATATCCATCAAAGTCCATGTAGAAATAGAGAGACCCATGCATGCATGACAGCATATCTCCACTTCACACGTAACTACGTGGGAAGCTCACTCCACTGAAACCAAACAAGCCTCCCACAAATTCCATTCCCTCATTTATTTCTCTATATATATATACAACTTTACTTAACTACAGACTCTATCGTCTAGACTAATTAGCACATTTCATTAATATACCACACAAGCATACACACATTACCAAAAAACATTGTACTAATATAATATGGAAAACAGTTATGTTGGTCAACGAGAGCAATGCTTCTCTTCCATTGACCAAG
This sequence comes from Camelina sativa, assembly GCF_030686135.1. Classification (NCBI taxonomy): domain Eukaryota; kingdom Viridiplantae; phylum Streptophyta; class Magnoliopsida; order Brassicales; family Brassicaceae; genus Camelina; species Camelina sativa. The sequence continues at coordinate 17,292,553 of NC_141893.1, forward strand.
TGTCCTACAAAGGCGTCGGCCAGAGAAAATGGGGCAAATGGGTGTCGGAGAGACGAGAACCCGGTAAGAAAACCCGGATTTGGCTCGGGAGCTATGAGACAGCCGAGATGGCCGCAGTGGCCTACGACTCTGCATCTCTTTATCTCCGAGGGTGTGGGTCTCATCTGAACTTCTCCGAGCTTGCCCACAACTTTCCTCAACCGACAAGCTCCAGTTCCAAGTATAGAGTAGAGAAGTATAACTAAGGCTAAATGTGTAATCAATATTGTATAAAACCCTTATGTATATGAGTATATATATTGTAACCTCATGATCAATACAATTAAACCTTTCCTTACATGGTATCAGAGCAGTGAATCTTAGACCTATTTTTTTTTTTCGCCGCTATTCTCCTTCCTCCTTTCCTCTCTTCTACCTTCTTCTTTCTCAGATCTTGTGCCATGGCTTCCTCTGATGTCATCAACACTTCTTCTTTAAATGCTCTCCACAACATCAACATGTCAAATGTTACAAAGCTTACTGCTTCTAACTTTCTCTCTGCCACATATGCCAAACCAACTTGAGGTCATATCAAACAACTACGGGAACAGATCAAACAGTGGTGGAAAGGTACTCGAACGATTGATGACTATGTTCAAGGCTTAGTGTCTCGTATTGATCAACTTGCTGCACTGGGTAAACCCTATGAACATGAGGAACAAATCGAGTATCTTCTTGGTGGTCTACCCGACGATTACAAATCAATCATTGATCAAATCGAGGGTCGTGATACTCCTCCCACCATGGCTGCGATTCATGAAAAGCTTATTAACTTCGAGCTGAAGCTTCAATCCAATGCATCCATCTCCTCTGTCGTGCCTGTCACGACAAATGCTGTTTTCAACAAGCCATATGGTCATGCCAACAACAACTCTTGTCATCAACGCTCTTCTTCTCGTGGTAGTTCCTCCGCCTTCTCACGCAATGGTCAAGGTAGAGGTTACCAAGGTCGCTATCAGTTGTGTGGTGTCTTTGGTCATAGTGCCCGGCGGTGCTCTCAGTTATCCGCCTCTGCTCGTGGTTTTCAACCTATTGGTGGCGGCTACTCTCCGTCTCCTGGTTCGCATGGGACTCCTCATGCTAACGTTGTTGCTGTCCCCACGTACAATTCGGTAAATTGGGTAATGGATAGCGGTGCCACTCATCACCTTACCTCTGATCTATCCTACCTTGCACTACATCAACCATACTCTGGTGGTGAAGAGGTTCAGATTGCAGATGGTTCTGGTTTAAAGATCACACATACGGGTTCCGCCTTACTCCCTACACCCTCTAGTTCTCTTTCTTTAAAAGATGTTCTATACGTTCCTGATATTTGCAAGAATCTTATATCCGTCTATCGTCTGTGTAATGCTCATAAGGTTTTTGTGGAATTCTATCCTGCTTACTTTTAGGTGAGGGATCTGAGCACAGGGGTCCGATTACTCCAAGGGAGAACTAAGAATGGACTATATGAGTGGCCAGTTGATCGTGATACCATCAATGTCTTCTCCGCGCCCGTGACATCAAAAATCGACCTCTCATCTTCGCATCTTCGACTTGGACACCTCTCGTTATCTGTTTTAAACACTCTTGTTTCTAAGTTTTTATTACCTCTATCTTCATCCACACAAAAACAATTCTCTTGTTCAGATTGTCTCATCCATAAGAGTCACAAACTCCCTTTTTCTTCAAATACAATCTCCTCTACTCAACCACTTGAATACATTTATACAGATGTTTGGTCCTCTCCAATTACTTCTTCTGAAAACTTCAAGTATTATCTTATTTTGGTTGATCATTTTACCAGATATACATGGCTTTTCCCATTAAAACTCAAGTCCCAAGTCATAGATGTTTTCATTGCTTTTAAAGCTTTGGTTGAGAATCGGTTTCAAACGCGGATTAGAACATTGTACTCTGACAATGGTGGTGAGTTCATTGCCCTGCGTACGTTTATGTCGTCACACGGTATCTCTCACTTCACCACGCCACCTCATACGCCTGAGCACAATGGTATTTCGGAGAGAAAACATCGACATGTTGTCGAAACGGGTCTTGCTATGCTCAGTCATGCCTCTGTTCCTTAGAGTTAATGGTCGTACGCTTTTGCTACGGCGGTTTATCTCATAAACAGAATGCCCACAGACATTCTCGGCGGTGACTCACCATACCACAAGTTGTTTCGCACATATCCAAATTATCTCAAACTGCGGGTCTTTGGCTGTGAGTGTTTTCCCTGGATACGTCCATATCGGAACAACAAACTCGAGCCTCGCTCGACACTGTGTGTGTTTCTCGGTTACTCACTCACACAGAGTGCTTATCTCTGTTTCGATACTGCTAATACGAGGCTCTACACATCGCGTCATGTGAGGTTTGTTGAGAATCATTTTCCCCTCTCTGCGACTCCATTGTCCACGACGGTTTCGTCACCAGTCTTGCCGTCTCCTTATCCATCGATTTTGATTCCAGTGTCGCAGCCCCCAATTTCATTGTCTCCGGCTTCTTCCCTCGCTCCATCGGACTCACCCCTGTGCAATGACCCTCATCCTGACTCCTTTGTGGATCCAGCTTCAACATCTTCCTCGCCAAAGGTTTCTCCGGCTTCGTCTCCATTTGTCTTGAGGTCATCGTCGTCGACTTCTGTTGATCTGGATCACGAGAGACGAACCAAGCGAGCTCACGATGACTCCTCCATACGGGCTTCTATAGGCCAACCTCAATCCTCCTCTTCCTAAGGCCCAACTTCGTTAGGCCCATCAAGTCAACCACCAAATCCGATCAGTCCATCTTTGGTTAACACATTATCGTCTCCTTCTTGATCGGACTCCTCTGCAACCTCCACACCGTCGGTTGCTCCATCGCCACCGCAACCTCCGATACCTCATTCTATGCGCACACGATCCAAAAACAATATTCACAAACCGAATCTCAAGTACAGTCTTGCTGCTGTCACCACACCGTCCATTCCGACAAAGGTCGCGGCTGCACTTCGGGATCCAAACTGGCGAGCTGCTATGGTCGAGGAGATCAATGCTCAGCTGTGGGAACATTCTTGGGATCTCACACCTCCCACATCGGTTCAGAATGTTATCACCTGTAAGTGGATCTTTACACTCAAATACAACATGGATGGATCGATTTCTAGGTACAAGGCTAGATTGGTTGCTCGTGGGTTCAATCAGGAATATGGGCTTGATTATTCCGAGACCTTCAGTCCAGTAATTAAATCCACTACGATTCGACTTGTTTTGGAGATTGACGTTAAGAAGGATTGGATGATTCAACAGGTTGATATCAATAATGCATTTTTACAAGGTACCTTAGAGGAAGAGGTATATGTATCTCAACCACCAGGTTTTGTTGATCATGATCGCCCATATCACGTATGTCGTTTGAGGAAAGCTCTCTATGGGTTGAAACAGGCACCACGTGCTTGGTACCAAGAACTACGACGGTTCCTTCTTGACTCTGGTTACAAGACCTCGGTTGGGGACAACAGTTTGTTTGTTTTCAAACACGGTGATTCACATGTGTACGTCCTTGTTTATGTGGATGATATTATCATCACTGGTCTTGCGTCTCTGGTACGTGCTTTTCACTCATCTCTTGCTCGTCGTTTCTTGCTTAAGGACCTTGGTCCTTTAAGTTACTTCTTGGGTATAGAAGCAACACGCACATCTTCCGGACTTCATTTGATGCAAAGAAAGTACATTACTGATCTTCTGGCCAAAACTAAAATGCAGGATGCTAAACCTGTTCTGACCCCAATGTCTTCTTCCTCTCAGCTCACGGTCCTTTCTGGTACACCACTGGCTGATGCGAAAGAATATCGGATGGTAGTTGGTAGTCTGCAGTACCTAGCGTTCACAAGACCTGATATTGCCTTCCCGGTTAATCGCCTTTCATAGTTTATGCATCGGCCTACCAATATACATTGGCAAGCTGTGAAGAGAGTGTTACTGTATCTTGCTGGAACGAGATCCACGGTATCTTTCTGCGTCGTGATGCTCCTCTTACTATCCATGCGTTTTCTGATGCTGATTGGGGTCGTGATAAAGCAAACTTTGTGTCTACCAATGCTTATAACATATACTTTGGTGGCAGTCCGGTGTCTTGGTCGTCAAAGAAACAGTGAAGTGTCTCTCGATTCTCGACTGAGGCTGAATACTGAGCAGTCGCTAACACAGCATCAGAACTTAAATGGATATTCTCATTGTTGACTGAGTTGGGTATTGATCTTCCATTGGCTCCGGTAATATACTGTGACAATATTGGAGCAACATACCTTTGTGCTAATCTTGTTTTCCATTCCAAGATGAAACACGTCGCGCTCGACTATCATTTCGTTCGGGAAAACGTTCAGTCTGGTACACTTCGGGTAGCTCACATTTCAGGTGATGATCAACTCGCCGATGCTCTTACTAAACCACTTCCGCCACCGCGTTTTACAGAGTTAAATTTCAAGATTGGCGTCAAGAAACTGTCTCCATCTTAAGGGAGCGTATAGAATAGAGAAGTATAACTAAGGCTAAATATATAATTAGTATTGTATAAAACTCTTATTTACATGAGTATATATATTGTAACCTCATGATCAATACAATTAAGCATGTCCTTACACCAAGCACGTTCAAGTTGCTGCTCAAGAGGCAGTACTAATGTTTAAACCGGGTGGGTCTAGTGAACCAGAACTCGGTTCTAGTCAGGGGCTATCTCGGTCGGATTGTCTCCGGATCAGATTCAGGCGATTAATGAATTTCCATTGGACTCACCGAGGTTGGGATGGATGCATGACTTGGCAGTTAATGATTGTGCAGAGTTGTACGGACATTATTTTGTTCAATACGATAGGGATGATTTTTATGAAATACAGAACCAACAGTCCATATGGGATTTTAGTTGATACTAATCTGCTAAAGTACTTAAAACAATACTCGATTCTTTTTATGATGTGTCACCAACCATTTAACACAATCAAAATCGCCATTGCTTTATCTAACTCCTTTAACTTCACAGTGGATATATGAACTAAATTCTAGTTGGATTATACTTCCAATTCCATTTTTTTTTTGCCATAAGATAATTTTTGTAGGTCTATAATAATATCACAGATTAGATTGTAAACTTAATTCTTTTTCATTGTCGATGCTATATTTACAATTTGGAAGAAAAAAAACTAAGAATGAAATGAATCGCATTATGACAAAATGATATTAAACTCTCTCTCGAAAGTAGTTACAAAAAAAATTAGCACCAACGACTAACGAGTGTAAGAGTTTTATGGGTCAAATTATTTGCGACATAAGTATTCAAAATTTTCCTAATACACATAGACATAGTATGAAATCCCAAATCATATATCGAAAGATGATGTAACTATGATAGAAGATTATATATTTTTCTTCGAATGGCAAAATTAGAGGATGTAACTTTTGATAGAGATTATATATTTTTATTAGAATTTTTTGTCGACATGGCGAAAATAAAGAGGAACTGATTTGATTATGGTCGACATTGCAACAGAGTGAGACAGAGAATATCACAATACAAAGTACCGTGTCTCCTATCGCCTGTCAAAGGGTTCGGTCCCTTTCACGCACGTGCCTCCCATAAACTAGAATAAATGAATATGTTAAGAGTTAATTGATTAATCCTATGAAGTTCTTATTTACTTATTCCATAGGTACATATATAGGTTCTACTACGTACATAATTATTAATTACTCTTTTTTTGGAATAGTGTTAAAGTACACTCATGAGTTCTTGAACAAAAGAACATGTGAGTTCAAAAGAATAGAATGTAAAGCAATATTTTGTTATACTTGTTGAATTCACATGTAGGGTCCGTCGAGAATATGATGTTGTGGAGAGATTCAATAATACAGAAAGGGTAGTTAGACTGAGACTAGAGACCTTTTTGACCACCGGATGGTCCGTACTGATTGCGATACGGTGTGGTGGTTAGTGGCGGTGGTGATCATTATGCAGCCACGTCACGCAACCATATCTTCTTCTTTTTTCTTTATCTTTTTTTTTGTTTTCTTGAGAATTCGACGCACGAGGTTTTACTATGAATCAATAAACTATTTGAATGCAGAGTACATTTTGCTAGTCTGGCATTAGTATTAGAGTCCGTGTATTAGACACTTTTTAAAAAAAAGTAAATGGAGAAATAGTCAGTTTTTGTTAGAAATTTGAAAAATATGTATTTTTTTTTGTGAGATAGAATATTTGTGATCTAGAATATAAGATAAAATCAAATAAAAAGACCAATATAACTATGATTATGTGTCATATAAAAAGAAAGTTTTATTTGTGATCCCAGTTTTAGAGAAAATGAGATAGAATATAACAAAAAAAAAGAAAAATTCCAATATATCATATATATCTTCCAATATGATTTTTGTGTGTGTGATCCGATTTTGAGATATTGTATTAAAAATTAAGGTTTCATGTTCCACTAAAATTGAGAAAATTCTCTCAAATAACATTAAATAATTTTTAAATATATTTAGCACCCTAAAAATTCTAAAAACGTGGTCTAGTTTTAAACATTTAATTTTAAATTAAACCCTAAATTTTAGATACTAAAATCATACCCCTCAAAATTATATTTTAAGTGTAAAATAGAGAACCCAAACCTAAAACTTTTGAAATATTTTTTAAATATTGTAATGTGTCAAATAATGCTATTTTGGTGTACCATACAATATGCGTCTGGTGTACCATATGGGTATGGTGTACCATCTGAGTTTAGGATACCATCTACGTCTGGTGTACCATCTGGGTTTAGTGTACGATGTGGCTATGGTGTACGGTGTAACATCAGTCTAGTGTACGATATGAGTCTGGTGTACCATCTAGGTCTAGTGTACTATGTGGCTCTGAGGTATCATTTGGATATAGTGTACCGTCTGAATCTGGTGTACCATCTGAATCTGGTGTACCATCTGAATCTGGTATACCGTCTGAATCTGATATACCATCTAGATCTAGTATACTATCTAGGTTTGGTATATCATCTGGTTTGGGTTTGGTTTACCATTAAAGTTTAGGTTTGGTTTACCATTAAAGTTTAGGTTTGGTTTACCATTTAAGTTTGGTGTACCAGCTGGGTTGGGTGTACCATTTAGGTTTGGTGTACCATCTAGGATTGGTGTACCATCTAATTAAAAAATTTCACATTTAAACCATACATTCTAAATACTAAACTCTACACCTTCAAAACTATATCCTAAATATAAAATATAGAACCCAAACCTAAAAAAATCTAAAAATCAATTTAAAATACTGTAATATGTCAAATAATGTTATTTTGGTGTACCATTTAGGTTTGGTGTATCATCTACGTTGGGGGTGTACCAACTGAGTTTAGTATACCATATGGGTTTGGTGTAAATAAATAAAATTTTACATTCTTAAAAACCATATGGTATTTTAGAAAAAAAAATTTAATTGTGGTATTTTGAGTAATTTCTATAATTATTTTGTATAAATTAATAACAAAATCAAGTTAAAAAGTTAAATAGGAAAAAAAAAAAAAAAGTATGATTGTATAACTACTTTTTTGTGGGATATTTATGTTTGCACAAAACGTTCAATAAGTCAATTACTAAAGTGTCTCTCTAATAGAGAGCTGTATTAGAGAAGAGAAAGAAAAATACTTATTTCACAGATATATTTTATAAAGTGCCTACTTTACAAATTATTCTATGAAAAAGTGTCTAGTTTTCTAATTAAGTCTTAGTATTACTGTTTTTTTGTTTTATTTTGATGGGCTTCTCCGCACCTTCGTTATGAAAAATACACTTTTTCTTTCTTTCTTCTTTTTTTTTTTCTTTCTGGTCAATGTGATAGATAGTCTATGAGTAGTTTACATATGTTATCATCACATTTGCTGTCAAAGCTCGAGCATTTCCGACATTTTGACTCTTGATATATATATATATATATGGCAATATGGCATCAACTAGATTCGAGAGCTTAAGTTCGAATTAACACTTACAAAGGACTGGAATTGGTATCTTCTCTATACATATGATCTTATAATAACTTCCCACACAAAAAGACACAACTGGAATTGGTATCTTCTCTATACATATGATCTTATAAGAACTTCCCACACAAAAAGACACAATATAAATTGAATTACAAGACAAAGGATTAATAATTTGCCAGAAAAAATATTAAAGTTATTGATCTTTATGATTTTTTTTTCAATATATATGAAATCTATGTTGAAAGGTTAAAATTGTTTTGGAACTTTTTGATCATATTAAAATATCTTCAAATCTACAATACTATTACATTGACCAATATTTAATATTTAAAATTTTTATTTTATTTTTATCAACTTAAAATATATATAATGTTCGGTTTAATTAAGCTGTTAACTAAAAACCGGATTATATAGAATAAGAAATCTATTAATCAAGACCATATCAATTTATTTGAAAGCCATGTACAAAGTTTCTATTAAACAAAACGTTAATGTGTTAATTAAAGTCCAAATCATATATATATATATATATTCAAAATTTTCTTCTACCAAAAGAAAAATAATTTTAAAATCTGGGTTGTCTTCAAAATAAACACTATATGTACACGCTTAAAGACAGCCTTACTAATTTATACAATATCCATCAAAGTCCATGTCGAAATAGAGACCCATGCATGCATGACAGCATATTTCCACTTCACACGTAACTACGTGGGAAGCTCACTTCACCTGAAACCAAACACGCCTCCCACAAATTCTATTTCCTCATTTATTTCTCTATATATACAATTTCACTTAACCACAGACTCTATAACTCAAACTTCTAAACTAATCAGCAGCACATTTCAGTATACACTGTCAAACACACACATTGCTAGACAACCTTGCATTATTTTATGGAAAACAACTATATTGGTCAACGAGAGCACAACTTCTCCGTTGACCAATTGTCTTATAGAGGCGTTCGTCGGAGGAAATGGGGCAAATGGGTGTCGGAGATCCGGGAACCCGGTAAGAAAACCCGTATTTGGCTCGGGAGCTACGAGACAGCCGAGATGGCAGCAGCGGCCTACGATGCTGCGGCTCTTCACCTCCGAGGTCATGGGACCAATCTCAACTTCCCGGAACTGGCCAACAGTTTTCCTCAGCCGGAGAGCTCGAGTCCCGAGCACGTTCAAGCGGCTGCTCAGGAGGCAGCACTTATGTTTAAACCAGGTGGCTCTACTGAACCATCTCTCGACTCCGGTCAAGGAATTTCTCGGGTCGGATTGTCTCCTGATCAGATTCAGGCTATTAATGAGTTTCCATTAGACTCCCCGAGGATGGGGTGGATGCAGGACTTGGAAGTGACTGATTACGAAGAGTTATACGGACGGTTCTTTGGTCAGTACGACAGGGATGAGTTTTTTGAAATGCAGCAACTTCAGTCCATATGGAATTCTAGTTGATATTGCATCTGCTTAAACATTTTATTTTATTTATGACGTTACCAACCTTTTAAGATTTTGATTTTACTGATTAACTATTTCATGAAACACAATAAATTTTTGACCCGAAATTAATGTTTTTCTTGGGTTCAATTTGTAATCTTTTGTCAAACGAAGATGTGACTGAATCAAATATTATTATATTTTTGGGCTTATGGTCTGCCAGATGATTTGGAATGGATTATAGGAGAAATAGATACATTTTTGAAGGAAAGAAAAAAAAAACACTCCAAGGAAATAGATAATGTTATCTTTTATTATTGATTACGAAAATCCATTAGATAGACATATACTCCATAAAAAATATTACAAACCATTCGAAATGGCCACCTTAAAGTACATGTTTTTTTTTTTTTTTTTTTTTCCATTTCCTCTACTTAGCATGAGTACCCATTTAAAACTTTCTATTAACAAAAGGAATATAATCATGAGTGTGAAGAACAACTGTTGCAGTCAAGAGTATAATAAAAGTTTTTATATTAGTTTTATTATAATAGGACTAACAATAAAACTATAACAGGAATATGATCAAATATTATTATATTTTTGGGCTTATGGTCTGCCAGATGATTTGGAATGGTTTATAGGAATATGATCAGTTTTGTTGTTAGTCCCAACTGATTGAAATTTGTAAAATCACTTTTGGATAGATAGATCCTAATGGAAAAGAGTGAAATTGACTGTTTGCACAAATTTGAAAATTAAATTTGGAGAATTCAGTGAGTGATGACTAGGAAAACGTAACTCGTGTTTATAAAAGTTAGAATAATCGTAATTTGCATTGGTACCATAGTAGACTCCGTGTGGGGGCAGAAGAGCGATTTCAAATTTCAATATCAATATGCCGCCCCGAATCTTCTGTGGCCCTACGATGCATTTGACATTTCAGCTTGAGCAATAACTTTCCTTATCCTTAATTTTATCTTCATAAGTTTCTATATATTTTTATCAACCGACTAAATAATTTTTAAAAGGTCCAACGACAAATATTAATTGTATCAATGTGGTGGCTTATACATTTTTTAGGCTTATGGACAATTTTTTAAAATAGGGTTGAGAGAATTGTTCTCTTGTATTATTCATCTGTTCCATATAATATAACATATATATAGAGATACATATTAGGATTTACAAGTTCATTAATGGGCCGATAATAGACATCCATACTATAATAGATATATTCATAACACTTCCCCTTGGATAACCATTATAAAAATGTAGTTCCAAATGCGCATGTAAGATGATGCCTCATTAAAAACCTTACCAGGAAAACCCAGTGGGAAAAACTATGGTTAAGGGAAAAAGAGTGCAACGCGCTTTTACTCTCCCTTTTGAGTACATCACTTGAAATATTTGAGATGACCGAACCAATATGATGAAGTAGCTTCTTAAAAGTAGTGGTTGGAAACACCTTGGTAAATGGTTTGCCAAATCTTCACTTAACAAATTTGTAGGACATGTATATCACCGTACATCACCATTCTTCTGCAAGATATTAGTCTCTTAAATGACTCATCTTGATCATTATCTTCATCTCTCACAATCTCATCAATGTATGTCAAAGACTTTGAAGATGATAGTCTTTCACCATTGGAATCATAATATTCCTTTTCAGGTGTTTATCTTCCGCGTATTATTTTGTTGTCTCGTTAAAAACCTTTCATGGAAAAACTCATTGGGATAAAAACCATGATAAGGGAAAAGAGTACAACCACGCATATAATCATATTTCTCCCCCTGGAAGCATCATCTTCAGGTTATACATTATGATCATATATATCATCTTTTCTGAACTGTTATAAACAGCGCTTTCAGGTACAAACTCATATGATCATCATATATTATCCTGGGTCATTGAACTTCAAGTCATTTGAACCCCTTTCATATAGAAGATCTATTTGAACTTTAAGCCCAAATCTTCTTTTACATACAATCTTTCAAACAATCATCTTATACATAGGAGTTATTCATAATCTCCTTGTAAAACTTTCTCTTTCAACTCTTCTTCTTAATATGGTGCTTCAAGACCATTTTTCTATGTAAGATGATGTAAGCATCTTGAGATAACATCTCATTCATCATATGTTAAATTTATAAACTCAAGAAATTTCATGAAAGATCTGATCTTATACAATCCGATTTCTCCATCTTTTAGGAGTAATATTTCATCATTGATTGTTGCTACCGGAGATCAGATAATATTTTCATCATCAACATATTTTGCACTTGTTCTTTTACCTTCCTTTTAACAAAAACCACTTGTAAGTGCTGAAGAGATAAAATGCACATATAATTTTTCTTTGAACAAGGTTCAGCAAATGCCTACATCCTCAAACTTTGTTGAAAATATTTCATGAACACATTTACAACTAGTGTTCAATCTCGGATTTACACAACCGTAAGATCTTCTCTTAGCTTGTTCCCGATTTATTTTCAACCCACTATGAGATCTCTAAGATCAACAATGATCTACACACATGATTCTCTCATAAAGATAAACTCTCACCCTTTTCTCTCCAAAGATGTCAAAAAAAGGCATCAAGATTTTTTTTTGCTTTTACAATATTCTCGAGAACTATAAAGTATTGCTTCTAGCAATATAATTATTTAAGGGAAACTCTTATAGTTTGAAAACCTTCTAAATAGACTAAATCAAGTTTTGCCTTATTTTCAAACTCATAAGGGATCTACATAGTTGCTTCCACTATATGAGAGTGCATTTCTCATAATAATCCCCTTATGTCCAACTCATTTTACACTTTCAAGTGTAAGGACTACAAATCCAAATATTATCTCTTTAAGAGACTGAACTATCTCAAATAGTTACTTCTTTCAATGATTAACCAATCATTCTTTGTGTACACTTTCCAATAAAGATTTCTATTAACCGTGGTTTATGATCCTCGATTTTCATCAATACAATTATCAACTGCAACACTGCATGCAAACATATTACGACGTCGATTTGCTTATTTGTTCCTTTTCATTCTAGACATGACTCAACTTGTTGAGATTTCCTTTCATTATGATTCTCAGGTACCTGAATCTCTTTCTTACTCATGTCTACATCTCTTCGAGAGATTTGCCATAACTCTTTGCTTCCTCGGTGCCATATTAAATTATGCTCCTTTTCTTTTTCGAGGATGCTTATATTTGGAACCATAAGTCTATCACACTTCATGCGATATGCGATCTTTAGACTTACTAGCAGTTGATCTTATAATTTTAGGACATTAATTGGAGCACAGCTGGTATATGTGAATTTTCACTCAAGGTCAGAAAATGGCTCTTGCATGCTTTTAGCATCTTTGCAAACTTTGCCAATAAATTATCTTTTCAACTTCTAGCGCACATTTCTTAGTACGAGGATCAAGATAATTTCTTCCAATATATTTTTTCAGCTGATTATTTTCTTCCCCTGATGTTGGAAAGACTGACTCACTGAAACAACAGTCTCTGCATCTCGAGCCTCAAATTCTCGAGATATTAAATCTTGGAAAGATATTCATATCCAACATATTTCCAACATTCTTTCAACTTCCATCTTAATCATTGTGGTGGAGCAACTTAACATGTATAAACACATTTAGATGGAATATATCTGGTTTCTGACCCAAACCAATTATAGTGGGGAGTACTCATGATTATTCGTTGGCATGATGCAAATTACTTGACATATAGAGTCATTTATGCCAATTACTTGACATGGTTTGACATGGTTTCACCACCATTGTCAATTAACCAAATACTCTCGCAAACTCCATGTTGCAAGTTAATAACAAACATATATAGTGGATGATCAGTCCACAATATCGCTTTGTATACGTACCAGAAATTTGACATTATCCAAATTCATGGGGTCGGTGAAAGCCATATAATCGGCTTGTTTTGTAAAGCAGCACACATAAGAAATCACTACGAAAACTCTTTACGTTCTCTAATGAATCTTCTCAGAAATTTCTGATTATTCTTTCGCATCACTACTGAACCGGAATGACTTAACCGGTCATGCCAAACAATGAGATTTTCATTAAACTTTCTGGTTTATTATAAGCATTTTATCTTCTAGATAATGCATGTAATCTCTAAAATACTTTTCTTGTCCTGGGTAATACTTATGATTTCAAAGTATTCTTCCTTCCTTATTGTCTCAACATTATTACTTTTCAAATCCTTAAGATTTGCTTTATCATATGAGTGATTAAACTCATTTTGGGTGTGAACATAATCTTATATCTGTTACATCACCTCTGTATGTGGGATTCATTAATTCTCCCCCTCAAGATGATGACACTTCATGTCTATCAATCTCGATTTGAATCCCACTGTAATCAATAACATTCTCACATTGGGTCATGTATTATATCTTGGACCCTTTTAACTTCTGAGACTTGGGAGACTATAACACATTAATATCAAATTGTGTTCCCATAGACAATAATATATATACTCTTCTAGAGCTTTCAATAATTTTTCTACTACTTCTTAATATTGTAGTAGAATAGTGGAAACCACTTATAGGATAAAGTCATATTCACTTCAAAGAATAGACCAGCCAGCCCAATAGGATGTGATTCACATTAACATCTCATAATTTTACTCATTCACAAATAACAAGATTATAAAATTTTAAAATTTATTTTTCACTATATTGTGTCTACATGACAACAATATTTTGTGACAAGTAATTTATGTATTTTCTAATATCTTTCCATTAAAGGTATCAATTTCAATTATATAATCTTGGTAATAATTGGAATCAAGTTGATTTGTATTCTTTTATAGAATTTTAATCATTTACTTTCTTTAGATTATTCTAAAGAACTATTGAATTTTTATGGTCATATACTTGGACTTAAACCTCTCCATAGAAGTGATGCCAATAAAACATGATCAATAATTATTATTTAGTAATTTATTACTAAATTTTCAATGTATTCACCAAAGAAGGTTGTAGACATGATTAAAATATTTTATCATGATATTATATCTAATTTTAATTAGATTTAAATTTGTGATTAAAATTCACAAACATTATAAACAGTCATATAAATGAGTGTTAAATAAGTAATAAGCATCATTTATATATATTACTATATATATATTTTTATAACCTTTTTTCTTTTGTAAAACAATTAAGAAAACAATTTCATGATAAAAACTTTGAAATTTCTATAAAATCATGTCACTGAAATCGTAAACAATAAAATCATGATTTTTAGATGTCACGTATTTTAACCGTAATTCTCTATTTTTGCAACAACTAATTAATAACTTGTTGACTGTTATACATTAGTTAGCTAAATACATAATTTTAAGTTTGATATGCGAAACACACATACACGTTCCTCGTGTATAATATGCATATACGCATAATAAAGTGGAACGATAGTAATATCAGTTAATCAATTAGTTTATGGATTTGTCTACCAAACCCAATAACACCAAAATAACCAAGCTAGCAAAGTACCAAAACAGTTGACCCAGTTCGTGTTTTTCGTGAATGACACTAACACTTAATAAAATATGTGTCAATTTGTTATATATTAAACTAAAGCATGTTACGATTGATCACATATTTAAATCATATTCTGCATTTTACAAACCATAAATATTATATAAAATTCCAAATAATTTGTAAATAAAAAAAATAAAGATGATAGGAGAATCATAATTTGAAATATTAACAAAATCTTCAAAATTTAGTTATTAAAAATAATTATATTGTGTATTTGGATATAAAATCTTAGTTTTTGAAATTCTGATTGGTTTATATTTTTTTAAAAAATATTTAATAATTTTCGCCCATAATTTATTAGAGAGAAAAAATATATTTTTTTTTTCTAGATTTTTTTTATATTTGATCTGTCAGCGTTTTTTATTTTTTTTAATTAATTATTTTAATCAAATTAATAAAGAAACTTAATTAAGTTTTCTACACATTTTAAGGTTAGTTTCATATTTGTACTTCCTAATTAATATAGTAGAATTATATTTTTATTAAAGTATCCACGAAGCACAATAGTAACAAGGGTACTTATCTTGTACAGTTGTACATAGGTGAAATGGACTTATCGACAGACCATAAATAAGCTAATGAAAACAAGATCAAATATCATATAATTCCATAAAGTAAATAAAACATAGATAAAAGGGATTGTCCTCATTTGTTCAACCCAAGACTTTTTTTGTTTTTTCTCTTAAGATATTATTTTTCCTCGACTCCAAACCTAGATGTCACTAGGTCGATCCTCGATTAGATGAGGATGGTCGGATTTAGGCTGGCATAAGCAAGCAAATCTTCATCACGCATGAACACAGCCATGTCTTGTTCGGGTAAGCCTATCCATGCTTCTACACTTTTCACATCCTTTGCATCCATCAACAAGACACACAACTTATTATTAAGGACACTAGCAATGCTAGGTCCAATCCAAACGGGAACACCCATTCCAAAGTCAACCTCATAAAAACGTTTACTACACCAACTAGTCACAACATATAAGTTTGTGTCTGGTCTTAACGCCAATAAGAACTCAAAACCCTTTTTCATCAAGTTCTGTCCAAGCGTGGCTGTAGTAGCACTCTCTTTGATCATCTCATTAACTCCTTCTTTAGCCTTTCTGAATTGAGCCACGATCTGATCGATCTCCATAACGCTCCCTGGTTCTTTCTTGAGAAAAAAGGACGTTAGTAGATTTCCTATAGCGTCTTGTGACAAAATATCAGAAGAGGTCCTAAGACGTATGTCCATGGCTAGATTTATCATGGATGACCAGTTGCATCTTGATGAAGCTGCTTTTGTGGCACATTTCCATATCAATGCCGAAATAGCTTCAACACGTGTAGGAACCGCCACAGTTTCACTAGCGGCCTTGCTTTTAAGCTCGGCGATCTTAGATGATTCGAAGACGAACCTCTTCGACACACAATTCTCACTGGAACCAGTAAGAGCGTCCATTTTGGGGACCTGAAAAGAGGTATTCGCAGGAGGGTAGATAGTGGCCGATGCAAAGAGAGGACTACTCACCGTAAGATCATTAGAGTTCCCTTTTGTTGTAGCGGCCCAGTCCGAGACAAAAGTGAAAAGTGAGGCCGCGTCACATATCAGGTGAGAGATGCCGACGGCGATCGCTACACCTGATCCTGACCCAAAGGAACTGACCTTGACATTAACCAACGGCCAGGCTGTTGGAGATTCTCCTGGAGCAGTTGTTGGAAGGATTTTCTCGAAAGATTCATATCAGTGTTAAGGGTTTTGAGGTAATCAGAGAGAAGCAGATCGGTGCGTGCCTCTGTGAAGACGGCTCCTTCGTCGTTGCAGGTAATGGAGCTGCCATCTATGCGACCAGCAAGAGGGTAGAAACGTGAGAGAGTTTGGGACAGGGATGTTTTCAGTTTCTGGGAGGTGGTCTCTGAGTTGAGATCATTGGTGTTGTTGTAGAAGAAGATTGTAGAGACGTAAATTGGTGGACTTGAGAAGTCGACAATGGAGAGTTGAATTTGGTCATTGTCAGGTGTTGGTGAATCAGAAGCAGAAGCAGGCTTGATCACTTCTCTTTTGACTTCCTCTAGGTTAAGTTCCATCTTTGTTCTCTGATTTCTATAAGAATGAAATAGCTTGTACTGCTTCAAGAGGAGAAGAACACTTCTCTATTATATAGTTGCATAATGTTATCTTTTGTAATCTTATTATTAAATAAAAAGTAGATGCAATCCATCAATTCATTGGAATTTGATATTGAATACAGATTTGGTGCTTTTGCTTTTTAAAATTAGATTTTAGTTTAAATGTTAGTATCTATATAGTATTTTTGAATCAGTTTTAAGAATTAAATCATCATTATCGAATTATTTACCATTGCCTTAAATACTATTAGTTACCAAATCTTCAAAATCAATTGTAGGTTAAGATCTTTTAAAATAAGAAAATCCTCTAACTAATTAAAACATAAATATTTGATTCTCGCTTTTATTTGATTTTATATTTAAATTATTTATATATACATTTTAGGAGACATTTAGCAAATAAATCCGGGAGTTGGAAGCTATTTACAAGCATGCCATTAGTATTAAATAATTAACTTAAAAACAGATTAACTCTACCTATATTCGATTTATTTTTTATAGAAACTAAGTGTTTTAAAAGGTAACAAACATAATTGCAAATGTCATTAAATTTGATGTAATTGTTCTACATAATTGTAAATACCATTAATTTTGGTGTAATTGTTTTAATAAATTTTGAATTTAAACAATCATTCAAAAAAACTAATTGTATGATTTTAAAAGGTAACAAATATCTAAAAGGAATGATAATAAAAATATAAAAGATATTGCTTGCTCACAAATTGATTTTTATTACATATTTAAAACTAATCCTCCTAATCCTTTCGATCCGCTATATATATCTTCCCATTAGTAAAAAAGAAGAACACATTATACTAGAACGATATCACGACAAAATTTGATTTTACACATTATTTGATTTGATTCTCTATTTTAAATCTTTAAGGCATTTTTTTTTATATAGATTTTGTTATTTTTTGTATGTTGATTATTGATTGACAATGTTGTTGTGTTGATGTTGATGGTAAATAAAGTGCTCAATTTCAAAATAGATTTATTTCTAACAATTATTAAAAAAAATTGTGTTTCTACTTTTTATTTTTTGTGTATTTGTGACTTTCTTAGCAGAAAACCTAAGATGCAAGCACAAAATATGTGGCATCTAAGTTATTTTGACATCGCAAAGCCTCTTGAAAGTGGAGTTATGTTGTGTCTATCT
Organism: Camelina sativa; assembly: GCF_030686135.1. Classification (NCBI taxonomy): domain Eukaryota; kingdom Viridiplantae; phylum Streptophyta; class Magnoliopsida; order Brassicales; family Brassicaceae; genus Camelina; species Camelina sativa. Next base: position 17,310,851 of record NC_141893.1, read on the forward strand.
CGCCAAAAAAAAACGGATCAGCAACTATTGTAACCCATGTATTTATATACTAATGTGATATATTGTTGAAAATCCAAAAATATCAGGTTATATAGATATAATTATTATATATAAAATCCCAAAATTATGAAAATACTAATGAGTCTTTTAGTTATTTTATTTGATCTCTCATGTATCAAATAAGATATAGATTTTAATAAAACATTTAGTTGTAAAAGTTATATTTTATTTGATAAAAATTTAAAAAAATTGATTTGATAAAAAGTGACTTTTAGCCTCACATACTACTTTTACTTTCATGGGTTTCGTATGATGGGTTTTTGCGGATTAAAAATCTTTGAACATGTTGCGTAATCCGCATAGCATAACGGGTTTGAACTATAGAACCAACACTAAAACTATTAATTTATTTCATATACTATAGATTTGTAATCATAGTTTGGAAAATTAACTTATAAATTATTTAGTATATGAACTACAAAAATATTACACATACTTTTGAAACTACATAAATTAAAAGTTATTATTTAAAATACAATAATTTATAATTTAGACCTGCGGTGTACTGCGGGTGAAAACCTAGTTTTAACTTATTATTGAATACATACAGTTAATAAATTTTTTTATTTTTTTTTCTTAATATGATGTAGGGGAATTGGCAAAACTAACCAAGAAAAAAACAAAAATTAATTATCTAACTACACTAACCATATATTTATTATATACCCTATATAAACTATATTATATACTATATTATCCCTACTCCTACCACCACAACCACTCTCACCCTCTTACCACCACCATCCCACCTCCTTACCACCACCACCCTCAGCCTCATACCACCACCTCTGGCCGCTGGGATGATGGACCTCAGACCAACCAACACTACTGCCGCCGGTGTTCGGACCACCGTCACCAGGTGCCGGACCACCGTCTTCGGTCACCGGACCACCGATCGCCGGACCATCGTCTCCGATCACCGGACCACCGCCACCAATCGCCGGACCACCATCTATGGTCGCCGGGACACCTCCACCCTCCACTACTATCTCTACCACCAAAACACTAAAATAGTAATTTTGCCTACTCCTTATCTTCTTTTCCTAATTTTTTCAAATTATATGCTATTTACTTAATTTGATTGAGGATTTTGGTTATTAGGAAAATTGACCTTATGATGTAACTAAATTTTATTAAAACGGACATATATTATTCAGTTTTAAAATAGACATATATTACTCAATCGATAAATAAAAAAATGTGTATACAATATCCCACATCGACAAAAAAATTGAAGAATGATTCAGATCAATATAAAATTAAAATATCATTAATTCGCGGTTACAACACATGCAAATCATCATTCCATTATTTATTTTTTTGTCAACCAAACATTAGTTAATTAAAAGATAACTCCAAGTTTGGTTGCCCAAACGGGAGGAAAGGAGTTTACAAAAGAAATTACATAAGTAAGAGATCTCGAGGTTCTAGCTAGGCAATTCACCTTCAAATTAAACGCGCGTGGAATCCTGGACACTGAGAAAAGTGGGAAAGAAACCTTGAGCAAACTAAAATCATCCAGCTGGTTGGAGAACGCCGACCAATTTTCAGGGGACTGCAAATAGTTTTTTGTCATTCCATTATTTTCTTAACATTATTATATTAAAATATTTGCCATATCAAATAAGTTTGATTAAATTATGATTATGTAAAAAAACAAATTAATCCTGGTATACCATGATTGAATCTTAGTTTTTTTGCCACTATTGGACCATAACTAGCCAATCCATTAGCCAAATCTCTATATTCGTACAGAGCGGAACTCGATCTTTAATGATTGTGATGGTACATGTTCGCAATAGACTTATCATTTGCCACTAGACTACGGTCACTTCACAAATCTTAGTTGTTAATAATTTACTGAAATCGTTTAAAGTAAACTGTCCGATATTTTGTAAAAAAATTTAATTAAAATATTTCATTATACATATCTCCCTTATTCATATATTAAAGTAATCGGTTTAAAGGTAGAATCATTTTCCAAATGACACATAATTAAACAAAAAAATATGTACCAAAAGGGACACTTATTCTAAACTGGATGGAGTATATATTAAAAGGGTTAATATTTGATATTATCTTGAAGTTTAATTATAATTAATTAATTTATGGGTGATTAAGAAATGATTTTTGGAAGAAAAAAATTAAGGATTACAACAGTATCTGATATAGTTTCTTTGTCAACATACAAGTTAATATATTAATTATAAATTAGTATATTGTGCTATCTATCAAACTCTAACACATAATATCAGTTTATTTTATTATTTTAACACATTCTATGTGTTATTGTAACTTAGATGTGCACAAATCAGATGTAATTTAACGTAATAGAATTTATTTTATTTTTAAATAGAAAGAAAAATTATAATATTTTAAGAATATTTGTGTCACAGGTTAAAATATAAAAAAGACTAAAAATTAAAAATATGTAATTTTATTACTAAATTAAATATCGGGAAAATTTAACATTATTATAAATCAACTTAAATAATTGTCATGTGGTTTACCGTGGGTTAAATCCTACTTCCTCTGTATCATAAAGGTTGATGGTCTAGGATTTTTTCTTGTATCACAAAGGATGATTTCTTTAGTGTATTTAATGTATTTTTATTTTTAAAAATCAAACAACTATTTAATGTTTTTATTTTTATAATAAATAATTAAATATATGCATGCATTTGAATGACAAGTGTGAGAAAATATAAATAATTGAGTATTAAAAATAATATAAAACAAAAATAATTAATAATAATACAATATTTATTGTTTTTCATCTTGGTGTTAATTCTAAAAAATCAACTATTGTGAGAGAGAGAGAGAGTAGTATTTTGATATATATCTTCATATGCAATATGAAGAATCTTTATATGGTTGGCAATATGAAGAATCTTTATATCCTTGGTAATAGAATCTTCTACAAGGCAAGAACACATTAATGGTACTTAATAGGATAAAAATTCTCATGCAAAACGGTTTTTGAGGGCTATTTCTAAAGAAAGAGAAAGAGAGAAAGAACAATTCTTTATTGTGACTTTGTGAGCTGTGTTGTCCCAAGAATCAAGCGCTCTCCAGATTTTACTCTTAAACAAACCATATCTCTCTCTTCATTCTTCTTTCCATTTCTCCCATTCACAATCTTTCTTTTCCTTATTTTCCCCCGCATTTTCCGTTTTCTGCTGCAAACCCCATTCTCTCTCAATCTTGCAGTACTCACAAAAAACTTTTTTTGGTTTCTTGAATCGTAAAAAATCTTGTGCGTTTGTTCAAGAAATCACAATCTTTTTGGGGTTTAGTAGAAACCCTTTTGATTTCTGCCTTCAAAATAGCAGAGATTTTGCAATACACTTCTGTGAAAGACCTGAAGATTCCTGGGTTTTGATGCTTAGGGATCAATCAGGATATATAAAAATTTGGTTTTACGCATAAGACCATGTGTTGAATCGTTACAAAGTTGGTAGATTGTGGAACAAGGCAGGTTTTATTATGGGCTGCATTTGCTCAAAAGGAGCAGCAGAAGATGTTGCTTACCAACGTGAGAAAGCAAATGAGTATTGGAACAAGTCTTCTTCTGTGCAATTGATTGCTCCTCTGCCTTCGAATAAAGACGATTTTTCACATAAAGCCGTTGATGGAAGCTCTGGTGGTGGAAGAAGAGCGAGTGGTTTGATTGTTCCTATTGACGATAGTCATGATGGTAAAACTGTTATTGTGGAGCGACCTTCAAGGTCTTCTCAACGAGGAAGGAGAGTTTCAGATAATGGCAAAGGAGGTGGGTTGGTTATTTCGAATGTTCCACGTAGCGCTGAGGCAGAGCTTATTGCAGCTGGTTGGCCTTATTGGTTAACCTCTGTTGCTGGTGAAGCGATTAAAGGTTGGGTTCCACGACGTGCTGATTCCTTTGAGAAGCTTGACAAAGTTAGTCTCTTTCAAATTTGATATGTGTAGATAATACATTGGATTGGTTTAGTGGATTGTAATGATGGAACATTGTGTTTGCAGATCGGACAAGGGACTTATAGTATTGTGTATAAAGCTAGGGATCTTGAGACGGGGAAAATAGTGGCAATGAAGAAGGTGAGATTTGCTAATATGGATCCGGAAAGTGTTAGGTTCATGGCTAGAGAAATCAACATTTTACGGAAACTAGACCATCCAAATGTTATGAAGCTTCAGTGTCTTGTCACTTCAAAGCTATCAGGTAGCTTGCATCTTGTGTTTGAGTACATGGAGCATGATCTTTCAGGTCTTGCTCTTAGGCCTGGTGTCAAATTCACTGAGCCAGAGGTAACTTTTCAAAAGCTTGCTTCGTCGAATTACCTTGTTGTGTGTATTCTCTGGCTTATCAATCAACTCCCTTGTTTTTGCTTTGTTCAGATCAAGTGTTATATGAAGCAACTGCTCTGTGGACTTGAACACTGCCATAGCCATGGAATCTTGCACCGTGACATTAAGGGTTCAAACCTTTTGGTAAATAATGATGGAGTCCTCAAGATTGGAGATTTCGGTCTAGCGAGTTTTTATCATCCAGATCAAGATCAACCGCTGACTAGCCGTGTGGTCACCTTGTGGTATAGAGCCCCTGAGCTTCTACTTGGATCTACAGCGTATGGACCGGCCATTGATCTCTGGAGCGTTGGTTGCATTCTAGCAGAACTCTTTGTAGGTAAACCAATCATGCCGGGAAGAACAGAGGTGAGTTTTCGAATCTATACTGCCTATAGTCCCATTTGATTTCCAACTGATTTTCATATTCGGAAAATGTTCTTCAAGGTGGAGCAAATGCATAAGATCTTTAAGCTGTGCGGTTCGCCGTCTGAAGAGTTTTGGGAAACGACAAAGTTCCCACAGGCGACAAGTTACAAACCACAACAGCCTTATACGCGAGTCCTTCTAGAGACGTTCAAGAATTTACCATCTTCTTCTCTTGCTCTCCTTGACAAGCTTCTATCTGTAGAACCAGAGAAAAGATGCTCAGCGTCTTCTACTCTACTGAGTGAGGTATAGTAGCTTTCTTTTTCTTTATTAACATTCTTGATCAGCCTCCTGAAGAATACTAATAAATGATTGTCTCATTTACATCTCCAGTTTTTTACAACTGAGCCCCTCCCTTGTCACATATCAAGTTTGCCTAAGTATCCGCCAAGCAAAGAACTTGATGCAAAGGTTCGGGATGAAGAATCAAAAAGGTCAGTACGCAAGGAGGTGCCTATTTGTGTACAAATGATGCAGGCGTGATTTCTAAATACACTTTTCATTTTGAAAATGTCAGGAAAAAAGCTGAAGCTGTGAAGTGGCGTGGACACGAATCTGTGAGAAGAGGTTCAAGAGATTCCAAAGTAACACCAGATTTCATTGCTTCAGGGCATTCAAACGTCTCAATCAACACACCAGCGTTTAAAAAGGAAAAACGCTTTACGGGTACCAATTCAGTGATCCATCCAAGCTCTAGGAGCAATGTAGGTGAGGTGAAGACTAGCCGGTCCAACAACGTGCCTGTTACAATGGAAGACTACTTAGCTAGTTATTCTCAAAAGGAGAATGTAGTTTCAAATAAGCAACCCACAAAGGTAACTAAAGTTGATTCAACAACTCTTAAACTCTTTTCTCACTTTATATAATGGACTCTAAGATGTTTCCTAATGTGTGGTTTCAGACATACATGCGAAAGAAGAACAGAATGCACTATTCAGGTCCTTTGATGCCTCCTGGTGGTAACATTGAAGACATGATGAAAGATCACGAGAGACGAATTCAAGAAGCTGTACGCAAGTCCCGCCTTGAGAAAACTGCAACAAAGAAGAACAAAGATTTCTCTGTCAAAGTGTGTGCTTAGTGAAAGTATGAAACAAGGAGAAAAAAATCATAACACGAAACTAGACGATTTCAGAACCTTTAGTGGTCTTTTTGCACATAGCAACCTCTGTTTCATGCTCTGCTCTTTTCTTTTGGTTAGGGGAATCAAACAAAAATGTGTATATGTAGAACAACTGCTTCAATTTATTAGATATAGATGTTCTTTAGTTATTAAACTGCAGAATACAAATAGGGGTTTAGAGAAAGCAAATCTTTATAAATTGCATAGTAGTGCATTATTCTCACGTACAAGCCAATGAAGTAAGCTATACAAATTGGCTTAATAGAGAAAATATATATATATATAAGCTATAGAAACCACAAGTTCTCTTAGAAAACTAGCATCAAATTCATAAAAGTCTAGATATCGAGCTTGGGTTTCCGGCTAAGCTCGGAGTATTGACCGCCCATCAACTGTAAAATCTCCTCCCACAAGTTTTCCGACGAAGCCCCACATATTAAATCAGAGCTGCACGCAGCAACATGCCAGTAATCTGATTCAATCTCTTCTCTGAGCTGATCTAGCTGCCAACCGGCATAACCAACAAAGAATCTAAAGTCATGTGGCTTAAGAACTCCTTTCTTTACAAGTACTGCAGCTTCATCTAAGCTGTTTCGAGTACCAAAGTTTAGCCCCGGCATGACTTGTTCAAAACCAGGTATCTTGGTTTTATCACCAGTTTTCAAAAGAAACATACTTGCTTCAAGAGGTCCACCAAAGTACAAGGAACATTCTGAAAACGTGGTAGCGAGTTCGGTTTTAGTCGATTTCATATGCTTGATGTTTTTGTGAAGAGGACGGTTGATAACAACTCCAAACGGTCCTTCTTGTGGGTGTCTGGTTCCTGCTCTAAGAAGAAGCACAACGGTTCTCGCAAATGTTCTATAACCATCTAGCTTCTCTGTAGCAACTAGAACACATCCAGTCTCAGGAAAAGGAATCGGATGAGCCCATTTCAAGCCTATCTGTTCCGATTCATGAGATATTATATGACCCTCAGCTTCAGCCTTTTCTTCCTGTAACATCATTCAAAGCATAAACCCTATTGTCTTATACGATATAAGTTACCACAAGAAGAAGCATATTGTTACCTGTTCTTTCATAAACAAGTTTGCTCTGAACTCTCTCCAATCTGTACTCAAACCAAACGATTTCGGAGCTGCGGAATCGCCTGATTTGTTTCCATTAGAAGAAGGCTTATTCTCCTGAGAAGCATCTCCTTCAGGATAAGAACAAACATCTCCACAACCGTTAAGAATCAGAAACGAAATAACCACTTCCTTCAAAATCGACGAGCCTCACAAGCGTAACCAAAGCAAATAACAAATCTCATTCGAATATCTCAGATGTCAAAACCAACAATAACGTTAAGTAACACCAGTGTCAAGGAACTAAGATAAGTCAATGTAACCATTGGAAAGCAAAAGCTTGTGTTATGTATGAAAGATCCAAGAAGACAGTTACAGTATCAGATCGAGAAACACAGAGATACTGATTTTTGATCGAATCGTAATTTGCTTAATTCGCTAAACGAAATCAAGGGAGACTAGTAGTATTATGTAATTCAAGACATGCAAGAAGAAGAAGGCACATATACATACCAGAAGAAGGAGAAGAATCGTCGTTACTCTTCTTAGAGGTAGCTCTAACAACCAAAGAACGATACGGAGAAGAAACTTTATAATTGCGCTTCAGGAACCTAAAGTCGAATTCACCGAGTTTCCCAGAAACAGATGATGATTTCTCAGGGATCGGTAATGATTTAAGGGAAGAGGAGAAGGGAGGGTTTCGGATCGCAACGTCAAGGGTCCATAGATCCATTCCTTGCGATATGAGAGTGAAGTGTTGTTTTTAAGTTAAAGGAAGCGATATGATGAGAAAAGAAGAAGAAGAAGAATGTTTAGAAATCCAGAGAGGAGAAGAAGAAGCTGAGGATATCTGTGATTGATGGCAACAGATTGCGAGAAGCCAAACCAAAAAAAAAAAAACAAAACTGTAAGAAAGAGAGAGAGAGAGAGAGATACAACGAAAGAGGTATAATAATAAAAAGGGAATATGCTTTGTTATTTACTAGCGAAATTCCTGCGTTTTAATTGGTTACAACTTACAGATATAATCCAACAACGATATTATGATTTTTTTTTTATATAATAACGATATTATGAATTAGTATGTTTGGTGATAATAAAATCCTATTAAACAATATTAGTTGGTTTACAATTTCTTGCAGGACAACTTTATGTTGTTTTTTTAGTTTTTTAAGAGGAATCTAGTATTTTATTTGAGATGTTTATCTTAAATCATATGTATTATATTAACATGAACCATGAAAATATCATTTTTTTCCCTTTCTGAATAAAAATTAATAAAATTCTTATAAAGTTTTGAGTTTAAGTTTTTTTTTGGCAAACAAGTTTTGAGTTTACGTTATAATCTACTTATCTCCTAATTTCAGTTCAGCCTATGAATATTAATTAGGCTGTACATCTACATTTGAATTAAAAAGACTATATTTAATTACCTACTTACCTTTGTGCTCATGTAGATCTCATTAATCAAGATCTCATCGATAAAGATAAATACTTTCTTTGATTTTATCTGTTTAGTTTTGTGAACAAGTTTTTTTTCCAATCATGATGAATTAATCTTCAAATAATAAAAAAATAAAAATAGCCTAGAAAAAAAAACAAAACAAAATTGACAAGAATTTAATCTAGTTTAAGTTACATGTTACATTGATAAACTTGAACTTGGATGTGTGAAATCAAATATAGTTTTCATGGCATCAAACATTGAAGGCTGATTGAAGCTTTCTAACCAATTTCTACAACGTATAGAGAAATCTCCAAAAATTGAGATAATGTAAGCTGTTGGCCTACCTACATTGATAATCCGGTTTTATTTTTTTAAAATAGTGAGATAATGGATGCAAATTTGAAACAATTATAATGACATATTTTGGAAGAAATATTGTAAGAAGTTTGCTGCTTTTAGAGTTAATCATTTGATCTTTTGCCTTGTGTAAATTTGATTAAATATATTTTAGGAAAATTAAATTCGAAGCTAAGATTCTAAATTGGACTAATTGAAAGTTTGAAACATTTCCAACTTTTTTCGTGATCCAGCCGCACCTTCCAGTACGGCTACCTTATGACACAATCATTCTGGTTGACCAAAAGAGAAACATACGTAAAACAACGTGTATAATTAATGAAAATCCCTTTGAAGAATACTAAAAATTATAGTTGGAGACTAAGAAAAAAAGATTATGCATGAGAGAGATATCAATAATGTCACGAGTCATTTTTACGAATGTCTGAAAAATATGAATTGTTTTCTTTTATAGAATTGAACAATATTGCAGACACGACATTGCACGAATAGGATTCATAGGATGTAATTTAAAAGGTACTCTTTTTTTGTCTGCCTCATCACCACGCTTGGACTAACGACTAATGATGATGTATGACTCTCTTTGTCTTAAGTCTCAACACTTAATCATTAACTTTCTTACTCGAAAGTTATTACCAGACTTGCCATTGCCATTTGGGTTTCATTCGGTTTATAAACACAAAATCGGAAGCAAAACCAAAGTCTGTTAAGTTTTTGTTTAATCGGTTTCGGTTTGGTTACATATGTTTTCTTGGCTAAAGAAAACCTGAATTTAAATTTCAACTCAAATTTGGGAGCAACTTATTGGTTTAGTTAAACCGACACAATTTGGACACCTTTGGAACTATGCAAATGAAAGCTTTTTTTCCTAGTTTGACAAATATTAATGTTCAAGAAACAAAGAACCAAAGTTGTTAGACGCCAACATGGGGTGGTTATTTAAAAAACAAGGAATAAGAAAGTTGCAACCACCATGTTGGTTCCTTTTTAACACCTGTCTCGTTTGGATCACTCAATCTTTGCCCATCAGATTCTTCTCTTTCAAGCATCATTTTTTAAACCAGAAATGTCCCCATTACGTTTCACATCTTCTAGTTATCATGAATATATAAATCAAATATACACATTATAATATGAAAATAAATTAGTTAGTATATGTATTCACCACCAACTTCTGTTGTATCGGAAGAACAGCAACCTTAGTAGCTTTCATGTCCTCCTCAACTTCCTCAATCATTAAAACCGTAACCTCTCTCTCTCTATATACATACATTTCTAACCATTATCAAAACATCTTCCTCATTCACCGATCCGAAAAACCCAAATCGAAAAAATGAGGACCAAATCTCCATCTTCCGTTAATCTCAAAGTCATATTCATAGGCTGCTCAATCTTGATCTTTCTCATCATCTTCTTTGCAAGATCAAACATCTCCTCTTCAAAGCCAATCTCCAAAACAAATCTCTCCCAAGAAGAAGAACCAACTCATCACCATAAACCAGACGCATGTCCAACAACAACACAACAATGCACAAAGATGCCACTTTCTTTATCCGACGCATTGGTTCACTACGTCACGAGTAACGTCACTCCACAGCAAACATTCGACGAAGTCTCTGTCTCAAAGAGAGTCTTGGACAAGAAGTCTCCTTGTAACTTCCTCGTCTTTGGCTTAGGTCACGACAGCTTAATGTGGGCATCTCTCAACCATGGTGGTCGTACCTGTAAGTACTCTGTTTTTTTCCTCTGTTTCAAACAGATCTAATGAAAATTATCGATTCCCTCATTAGTAAAAAGTTTGATTTTTCAGTGTTTATTGAGGAAGACAAGGCTTGGATTGCTATAGTAACCAAGAAATTCCCAAACTTGGAATCTTACCACGTAGTTTACGACACAAAAGTCAAAGATTCAGACAAACTCATGGAGCTAGGAAGATCAGAAGAGTGTAGATCTGTGTCTGATCCGAGAAACTCTAAATGTGATCTTGCGTTGAAAGATTTCCCGGCGGATTTTTACGATACGAAATGGGATCTGATCATGGTCGACGCTCCAACTGGTTACCATGAAGAAGCTCCGGGGAGGATGAGTGCTATTTACACGGCGGGGCTTTTGGCTCGTAACCGTGAAGATGGTGAAACTGATGTTTTTGTTCACGACGTTAACCGTCCCGTGGAAGATGAGTTCTCGGCGACTTTCTTGTGTAAAGGTTACATGAGGGAGCAAAATGGGAGGCTTAGACATTTTACTATTCCTAGCCATCGGGCTCGAGCTGGACGACCTTTTTGTCCGGTGGATGTTGATCGCCGCCGTTAATTTTGTGCCGAGAGATTTATGCAGTTCAGCATCGTTGGTCGGTCAACGGACTCAGGGCTGGTAAATTGATTTACCTAGTAGTCTTTCTTTGAGGGACTTGCTTAGTTGGCATTTTTTAATTTTTGGTTGTGTTTTTGCTTTATTTGAATACAGTTTTCAAGATTTTAGTGCCTTTACTGAAATCGGTATATTAAAAGACTAGTACTATTCGCATAATTATTTGTGGTTTCATTATTGTGATTAATGAATACTACAAAATAAGGAATTATCCGAAATGGTCATTGATCACTTACAGAAGCGAAATTGTATTTGATGGTTTGTTCGCTTTTGTAGTTGCACAGTTCGCTTTTGTCAAATTAAGAGTTTAAAAGGTAAATCAAAGCACAAATACATGAGTAAATGATCAACTCATATCATATGCGGGGGTAATAAACTACCCTCAAAAACTATACCAACCTAAACCTAACACATGGGGGTAAATGGTAATAAACATAACCAAAGTCCAAATCAAGATGTTTTACTGAGACATTGTATATTGTATCACAAGCTAGAAACATCAAAGAGCTTCAATCTTCTTCCAAGATAAAACTTTCTACCCCATAGTGGACTTCTTCTTCATCCTTTTAGTCATCTTGGACTTGTTATAGGTAAAGAAAAAGCTAAAAAATTAAACCACAAAATTTGGGTGAGAGGTTTTTAATTTGTTACAAAGAACAAAGAATCTAGAGCAACTTTACGTACATGATGATGAGTCATATCCTATCGTTGCGCCTGGTGGCGGCATAGCCAAAGCAACTGCAATATTCCATCCTCCCTCGTCACATCCACCAACAAGTTCCATGGCCTTCTCTAAAGCGTCTTCTCCAAGAATGTAAACGAGAGCATCTCTGTAAAAATCAACAAAGAAAGATTAGCACTTAATAACTTAAGAGTTGTGTGGAGGTATAACAGCCACAGACCTGCCACGGCGACCGTTTGAGCCTCCAAGAATCCTAATGCCCGTGATCTCTCCACATGAAGAAAAATGGTTACACAGCCCAATCTTGATATCAATCTCAGGAAGCGAGGTGTCATACCCCGTAACTATCATCCTAACAATTTGATTGTGCAGGGCATTAACATTTATCAACATGACAAGGATACATAATGTACAAGCTAAGGAAAAAATAATAATTTACATGCGGGTTGGAATTCTGAATCTTGAAAAGTTCACAATAGCCCATCCAGGATCATTGTATTGTCCATCAAACGGTGAAGAACTGGCAAATACATTCCATCCTCCAACGTCACTTCCACTTAGTCCCAACACCTTCTCTTCGGCACCTTCTCCCACAATATGAATGAAGGCAAAACTGTGAAACAAAAAAAAAACTAATTTTTACTTAACATGGAACTTTAACTTTAAAGTGAGCTGGGAAAATTGGAGGAAGAAGCCACCAAAACCTCTTGAGAGTATCCCTTTCAAAGTCCCTGGGAACATAAATATGTACGATCACTCCACATGAAGAGAAATGTTTTCTCAACGCGAGCTTGAGATCATACTCACGAAGCGAAGTGTCATATCCCTCAACGCGAATACAGCTAAAGGTACGGCCGAAATCAGTTTTTGGTTCTTCCCTGCTCCTGCCATCAAGATAGTTTGGTCGCACCCAGCCACTGCTACTGCAATAATTTGTTGGTTGTTCCCAGCCACTTCTACTGCCACTGCTACTGTGATAATTTGGTTGCACCCAACTACTGCTACTGTGATGATTTGGTTGCACCCAGCCAGTGCTACTGCTACTGTGATAATTTGGTCTCACCCAGCCACTGCTACTGTGATAATTTGGTTGCACCCAGCCAATGTTACTGCAATAATTAGGATATCATATTATTTTATTATCAACATGACAAACTCGATCTCCAATAAATTTAAAACTAAAATATAAAAACAGTTTAGTCGTGTTCTGTATTGAGTTATTAGTAGATATGTATATTATGTTGTATAATGTATAGTTGAGTCTCCTTTAGCTTTCTATGCTTATACACTTGTTTAGAGTATAAATACTCTCTGTATACTCACTTTACGGTTTAATAAGAAAGATCACTTTTACATCAAAGTTAATATGGTATCAGAGCAAAATTAATTTCTCATTCACCCTTCTGCATAACAAACTTTTTCAAACGCCATCGATGGCGATCTTGAGCTTCTCTTTTGAGCTTCTCTTTCGTTTTATCTTCGATTTGAGCTCCCACATCTTCGATTAAGCTTTGATTCATCCTTCTCTATGATTCCCATTGATCTTTCGGAGCTCCGATTCTTTTTTTTTTTCTCTTTTTTGATTTCAGATGAGCGCTTTAAATCTTCATATTCTCTCGTCTTTTGTTGCGGATCTTGTTGCGATCGTCTTGTTCATATGCTCTTTTCTTGTTACCCGAATTGTATTGGGTTTAATCGCGTTCCTTTTACTTGATTGAGTTTGGGTTGTTGCCTCCTATCGCACAATCCTGTTTCAGATCCACATCATGGTTACTCCAAATCATTCATCATCGTTACCAACAGATCAGTATGAGAATCCGTTCTTCTTGCACAGCTTGGATCATGCGAGGATGAGTATTGTATCAGACCGTCTCACGTCTAGAGCTGATTTCTATTCTTGGCGAAGGTCAGTTCGAGTTGCTCTCAATGTTAGGAATAAACTTGGATTTATTGATGGAACGATAAAGAAACCTCCTGATGATCATCGTGATTTTGGCTCTTGGTCACGCTGCAATGATATTGTGTCTACATGGATCATAAATTCTGTTGATAAGAAGATTGGTGCTAGTTTGTTGTTCATATCTACCGCAGAGGGTATATGGAAAAATCTTATGTCCCGTTTCAAGCATGATAATGCTCCCAGGGTCTTCGAAATAGAACAAAAGCTGAATTCTATCCAACAAGGGTCGTTGGATGTAACATCATATTATACTCTTTTGGTAACCTTGTGGGAGGAGTACAAGAATTACGTTGAGCTACCAGTCTGCACTTGTGGTAAATGTGAGTGTAATGCAGCTGCTCTATGGGAGAAGTTACAAGAACGAGGTCGTGTTACAAAGTTTTTGATGGGGCTTAATGTATCTTACGAGACTACTCGCAGAAATATCCTCATGCTGAAACGTATACCGAGTATTGAAGAAGCTTTCAACATGGTGACTTATGATGAACGGCAGAAGACTATTACACCAAAGCCTGATGGTATGATCTTTCAAACCTCTGCTCCTGCACAAGACAATGTTACTTATCCTGGTCCTCTCGACAATGTTGCATATGCTGCTATTCAAAAAAATTATCTCCCTAGAGGTTCTAGGCCATTATGTACTCACTGTGGTCAGACTGGACATGTCGTACAGAAGTGTTTCAAGTTACATGGCTATCTCCCGGGTTACATACCAGGATTCAAGAGCACCTTTGCTAACTATCAAGCGACAAATCAGCGGAACTCTGCACCACATGTGGCTCAAGTTCGAGGACATACACCTCGTCCACAGACACATTATGTTGCTAATGTGGTGACTGAGCAGGTTCCATCTTATCCGCAATCTACTCCTGCTCCTGCTGTCAATCTTGATGTGAGTGCTCTAACTGGTGAACAGATACAAACCTTGATTCAACAACTGAATGCTCATGTTAAAACTTCAGAGAGTCCAGTTTCATCTTCTCAAGTCTCTTCCATCACAGAACGTGGTGCTATGGCTGTTCAATCCTCCTCTGGTAGTTTTCTATCTTTTCCCACTAAATTTCCATCTTCCTCTTTACGTTTTGAGAACACCCGCCTTACTTTTCAACACCAATGCTTATCATCTCTCTCCAAACACATTCCTCATGGTAGTTGGATCATAGATACTGGAGCAACTTGTCATGTTTGCTCTGACCTGAACTTTTTTAGTGAAACAGTTACTGTCTCTGGTGTCACAGTCTCATTACCGAATGAGGCTAAGGTGGATATCACACATTGTGGTTCTGTTCAACTTACAAAAACACTCATTTTGCATAATGTCTTACATGTGCCATCTTTCAAGTTTAATCTCATTTCCATTAGTAGTCTTTTACAGCATAATCAAGGTTCAGCTCATTTTTTCCCTGATTCTTGTTATCTTCAGGAGTCTATTCAGGGCTTGATGATTGGTAAAGGCTACTTGTTGCATAACCTCTATGTTCTGCATCTTGATACATCCTCTGCTCTCATCTCTTCGTCTTCGTCATCTGCATCTCCTCATTTCACTGGATCCTTGGAAGTCGATGGACATCTTTGGCACCAACGCCTTGGACATCCATCTCCTGACAAGTTAAAGCTTCTTGTCGGTACTTTACCTA
The DNA here is from genome assembly GCF_030686135.1 of Camelina sativa. NCBI lineage: Eukaryota > Viridiplantae > Streptophyta > Magnoliopsida > Brassicales > Brassicaceae > Camelina > Camelina sativa. The sequence continues at coordinate 17,326,309 of NC_141893.1, forward strand.
TATCTAGTCTTAAGAACGATGTTCCTTGCTTTGTATGTCCTCTAGTTAAGCAGAAACGTTTACCGTTCTTTTCTAATAATCACTTGTCTTCTCTTCCTTTTGACTTAGTCCATCTAGATGTATGGGGACCCTTTTCTGTTGAATCTATAAACGGATATAAATACTTCCTTACAATAGTTGATGATTGTACTAGAGCTACCTGGGTTTATCTTTTAAAGAATAAAAATGATGTTATCTCTATCTTTCCTGCTTTTGTGAAGTTTGTTTTCACCCAATATAATGCGAAAATTAGAAAAATTAGGACTGACAATGCCCCTGAACTGGCTTTTACTGATCTAGTTAGGACTCATGGAATGATACACCAGTTTTCTTGTTCCTATACTCCCCAACAAAATTCTGTTGTTGAGAGGAAACACCAACACCTTCTTAATGTTGCTAGAGCTCTCTTTTTCCAGTCAAATGTTCCTCTAGCATACTAGACAGATTGTCTTCTCACAGCTGTATTTCTTATCAATAGGACTCCTTCTCCTTTGCTACAGAACCGTACATCCTATGAAATTCTTAATCAAAAGAAACCAGATTACTTTTTTTTGCGTTCTTTTGGCTGTCTTTGTTATGTCTCTACTCTACCCAAGGATCGTCACAAGTTTAGTCCTCGTGCTGATAAATGTGTTTTCCTAGGATATTCTTTTGGTTATAAGGTTACAAGGTTCTTCATTTAGATGACAATCGCATTACAATTTCTCGCAATGTTATTTTTCATGAAAACGTTTTTCCTTTCTTTGATAATCAAACTAAACATGGCTCCGCTGATCCTTTTCATACATCAATATTACCATTGGATATTCCTCATACAATAGACTATTTCCATACTCCTGTATCTCATACATTTAATCCTGCACATGCATCCCCAACCACAAATCCCTCTGGTGACTCTTCTGATGATGAGACTGTGTCCCCCGAGACGACCATTGCTTCACCATCAAATGTCAGGCCAAAGCAATCATCTAGAGCACCAGGTTATCTTTCTGACTATCACTGTTCTCTCAACCAAATTTCTTCATCATCCTTATCTCCTTCATGTTCCCTTACCACTAAAAAGCTTACCACTCCTTATCCTCTATCATCTTATATTACCTATTCTAATCTCAAACCGACCTATAGGTCCTATATTCTATCTGTTACTCTAGAAACAGAACCTAAAAATTTCCAACAAGCCATAACATCCCTGAAATGGACTGAGGCTATTAATGTGGAATTGGGCAACATGGAGCATACCTAGACCTTCAATGTTGTTTCACTCCCACCTGGTAAGAATGTTGTAGGGTGTAAATGAGTTTACACAATTAAATACTATGCAGATGGCTCTTTAGAACGACATAAGGCTAGCTTGGTTGCAAAAAGGTTCACACAACAGGAAGGCGTCAATTACTTTGATACTTTCTCACATGTTGCTCGTCTTGCTAGCATGAAGCTACTCTTGGATTTAGCAGTTAAGAAGGGTTGGAGCCTTACTCAAATGGATGTCACCAGTGCTTTTTTGCATAGCAAACTTGATGAAGAGATATATATATATGTGAGTCTCCCCCAGGGTTACACACCTTCTTCTGGTACTTTACCGCCTAATGCAGTTTGCAAACTCAACAAGTCTATCTACGGGTTGAAGCAAGCTTCTCGACAGTGGTACCGATGTTTCTCAAAGGCTCTGCTTGATGATGGTTTTTCACAGTTGTATGCTGACAATACTTTGTTTGTCAAAGAAGAAGGTACCTCATATATATCTCTAATTGTCTATGTGGATGACATTTTAATTGCAAGCAATAGTGATGAAGCTGTTGCTTCGGTCAAAGCTTGCCTAGCAAACCAGTTCAAGACAAAGGATTTAGGTCCTGCAATATTCTTTCTAGGCTTAGAGATAGCCAGAAATTCAGATGGTATTTCGGTTTGCCAGAGAAAATACTGCTTGGACTTGTTAGCTGATAGTGGTTTGTTAGGTTGCAAACCTAACTCTGTTCCTATGGATCCTAAGATTGAACTCACGAAGGAAACAGGAACTTTGCTACCTGATGAACGACCCTACAGAGAATTGATTGGCAGGTTATTATACTTGTGTATCACGAGACCGGACATCACCTTTGCGGTTAACAAGTTAAGCCAATTCCTATCGTGTCCTACGGATGTGCATTTTCAAGCTGCTCGCAATGTTCTCAAATATTTGAAGAACAATCTAGGCCAAGGACTCTTTTTCTCTGCATCTTCTGAGGTTTGCCTCAACGGGTTTGCAGATGCTGACTGAGGAACTTGCAAAGACTCACGACGGTCGATTTCTGGTATGTGCATCTTTCTTGGAACCTCACTTATATCCTGGAAGTCGAAGAAACAGGACATCGTGAGTTCAAGCAGCACGGAGGCAGAGTATCGGAGTATGGCTCAAACAACCAAGGAACTACTGTGGTTTAGACAAATACTCGAGGACTTACGATTCACACCAGTTTCACAGGCCAAGTTGTTCTGCGACAATAAATCAGCTCTTCACATAGCAAACAACGATGTCTTCCACAAAAGAACAAAGCATGTGGAGATTTACTGTCACACTACACGAGATCAGGTTAAGAATGGTTTTCTTAAACTATTTCATATCTCCTCGGAGAATCAACTAGCTGACATTCTTACAAAACCACTCCACTCTGGTCCTTTCCATCATCTTCTTCAAAGAATGTCTGTTTCAAGCCTTTATGCGACCAAAGAATTATCGGCTTGAGGGGGGTATATTGAGTTATTAGTAGATATGTATATTATGTTGTATAATGTATAGTTGAGTCTCCTTTAGCTCTCTATGCTTATACACTTGTTTAGAGTATAAATACTCTCTGTATACTCACTTTACGGTTTAATGAGAAAGATCACTTTTACATCAAAGCTAATATTCTGGAACGTCTGCTACATCACTATTGTTCCATTCCAGACCCTAAAGGTACAAATTAAAAAAGATTTAATCATAAACTTTAACACTCCAAATATTTTTGTTCTTGTGAAGAAACCAATTAATAGAGAAAAACAGAGGTTAACAGAGTGAGTAAGAAGAGATCCGTAAGGAGAACAACAATTACTTTGGTTGCGGATCGTTCCATTGAGAACAGCTTTTCTAGGGATTTAGATCGTATATGAAGAAAGGCTTTTTTGGTTTTTAATATTAGTTTGGGACAAAAACTGTTTCAAACATTCTCTAATTATTATTACAAGATTTTCCTTCTTTTTATTTTTATTTTTTTTTGCCTGCACCAGATCTTCCTAAATATCAATAGGGGATGTTGAAAAAATATTTATTTATTTTTATTTTATTTTTTATTTTCAACCAAACATTAATAATTAAAAAAGTACTCCTAGATTGGTTGCCCAAACAGGAGGATAAGAGTTTACAAGAGAAGATTCAGAAAATAAAGATCTGGAAGACCGAGCAAGACAATCTGCCTTTTCGTTGAGGTCGCGGGGAATCCTGACTAGGGAGAAGGAAGGGTAAGATGTTCGGAGCTGCGAAAATTCCTCCAGTAAATTTGAAAAAGTAGGCCAATTGTCCGGCGTCTGCACCATCGCAACTAGCTCTGCACAATCCGTCTCGAAAGCCTGACAAGCAACTCCAGCCGCCAGTAAAGACTCCATAGCTCAGATCAGTGCTTGTAATTCTGCGTGTAGGGGAGTTAGGCCTTGTCTGACACTCCGTGCGCCCAAAAGAAGCGTGTAATCTTCACCGTTACAACACCACCAACCCAAACCCTGAAAAGGGTCCGAACCTTTCCATGAACCATCAACCTGGCAGCGGGTAGAATAATCCCTCTCCTCCACTAAGGGCGGGGGGGGGGGGGGGGGTGCAGATTTCTCACTGAATAAGATTTGGCTTCCTCCCACAATAATTTCTTAGTTGCTGTTTGATTTAAAATCTCAATTGGCTCTAACTAAGTGCCCTGGAAAACCTTTTTATCCCTGTCTTTCCAAAGTGACCATAAAATCCAGGGGAGGCGAGAAATGAAATCAAAAGCCCCGGATTGAGAAGTCGTCCGCCAGAATATGAAATCTAAATTCGCATAGATAGAGGCATACGGAAAACCTCCCGGTTCCAGCAACACCGGGACCAACTCCCAAATACATCGCGACCGAGGACAATCAAACAGTGCGTGGTTTATAGTCTCCGTCTCCAAGTCACACCGCTTGCACAAAGCATCACAACGGACACCCCGATGCGCAAGCCGTTCTAACACGGGAGGGGTACCCGAGGGAATTTGCCAGAAAAAGTGTTTCTTTGGGGGGACATCTAATTTCCAGGACTGAGCCCGCAGGGACATACACGATGGCCCAAACTCAACTTCCGCAATTAATTCTCGGGCTAACCGATAACCTGACTTAACCGAATACTTCCATGACTTTGTATAGTGCCATAATAATCTATCCGGTTGATAAGTTTTACTGACTGGCATACCCTGAATAAGTGGTATATCTACCGGATCAAAAAACTCCTCAAGAATAGGCAAATGCCAATCCTTAGTAACTAGATTAATGAGATGATTAACCATCAAACTCGGAAGCAGCAATCTTTCCCTACCATTCGCTGGTCTTGGACGAATATCCGGTAACCATGGATCTCGCCAAACCGAAATAGAACAACCAGAACCTACAACCCATCGCACTCCCTGTTCCACCAACCCCTTAGTTGAATAAATACTCCGCCATGCAAAAGAAGAGTTATTCGGTTTCTTTGCCATAAGAGGATGTTTGTTTCTGAAATACTTTCCTTTCATCACTCGAGCCATTAAAGATATCGGATTATGAATTAACCACTAAAACTGTTTGGCCAGCATGACATCATTAAATTGTTCCAGAGCTCGGAAACCTAAATCCCCTTCACTTTTATCTTTCACTTTTATATTTTCCTTTATAATAATTGGATATGAATACGCACAAATTATATTCTATATACTAAATGTCCAAATTTAAATAGAATAATTTGTTATGAAAATTTTATTATATGATAACAATCAATTTTTATGTTTTTAGATTGGAAAACAGTACATATTACCTCTTGAAATTCGTACTGATTTATAGAAACACGTATTGTTTGAAGAGATTATTGTATTTGAAGGACGATCGCATTGTTGAAATTCGTATTACCTAGCTTTAATCAGTTTAATGGAGAGAAATTCATATCCCGTTTGGTAACACATCCTACAATATAACCAAACAAGACATTTGATAAATCATATCTTGTTTAGTAGCAAATTTAACTTTGCAACCAAACAATATCTTTAGGGCCTTATCCCACTCATAAACAAACACACACGAAGAACTCAAAAGGATTGGGTGAAGACAACAATGGCGAAGAAGAAGGAACTGTTATCAAAAGCGCCGTGGAGAGGCGACGACGATGATGACTCTGACAAGTTTAGCGGCGCAAAGCTTAAGGTCATAAAGGATTCTGATGGTATGTCGAAGATGCACGTCCCTAGCCGCGGTGCCAAAAAAGGTAGTCTCGCCGATGATGATGATGATTTACTTGAGATTGATCCTCAGCTTCGTTACAGCTTCAATCGCAACTATCAGGTCTCTTAAACCCTCTCTCTCTATTAATTTGTAATTCTAGGTTTCGTACAGTGAATTTGCTCCTCTTTGTATCTGCCTTTAGGAATTTGGGGGGAAATTAGTAGTGAATAGTGAGACCTTGCCTCTGTTGCATCTTCCTACATCTTTTGATAAATGGGTATTGGAGAAATGTGAAAAAGATTCATCCTTTACGTTTATGCAATTCTCTTATACAGTTTTGTGTCTAAGATTATATAACAATCAATCAATGCAAGCCTTATGTGAAGCTGAAAAGAATGGATTTTTTCACTCTCTTTGTTACATGAAGTTACGATTTCCTACACACTGTATCGAATTCAAGTTAATGGATTCAGTGCAAATGGTTCATATACTCGCTTGGTTAGAATCTCATATATCAGATTCACATTTCAAGAAGAGCTGCCATACATGTAAGATTGGTTTTAAGGGATTTATTGTATGCCTTGCATAATGTTAAGAGCGGTTGGTGTGCTTTAGTGGAACAAAACTGTGTAATTTTGGTGTGAACCTTCGTCTCTTTGGCTAGATACTTCATTTTGTTACGAAAACTTATCTTTGGTAGTTCTGGACAGTTTAATAGTTGCTTGGTCAGGTTTGTGAACCTCTCTATTGTTAGGGAGATACTTTAACGCTACTTCTGTTCAAATGGTTTTTTCATTTCTTTCTGCTTATTTATATATGAATGAGTATGTTTCTAATAGAATCTGAATCATGACACACTGCATGCATCGCGAACCATCTTTACATTCAGAAAACATATTTTACGCATTTACAGGGAAGCAGTTTGCTGGATAGCTTTGATTTTTCGTTTTTTAGATTGTAACCTCAGACTAGAAAAATTTTGTATCTTCAAAAACCATTTCCTAAGCTGTACAGTCTGCCTCTCTATTACAGTTCCTGCAAAGAGTATTCACTATAGACACTTTGGTGAAGCCTCTTCCTCCTGCCATGGGATTCAACGTCTCTCGCAACTTGAGCTTCTTCACCCGCATTTTCACTCAGTTCTTTGGTGAGCATGATTTTCCAATACCATATGTTAATTCAACAGACCAAATAGTCAAATGTTTTCTTGTCGTGTACTCGTGTGGTAAAAGTTGTGATGACAATCTCAGTGTTTTTCTACCTTGACCGCCTCAATGACCCTTGATCTATTGTGTTCAATTCATATGTGGTTTTAACGGTTGATGTGGTTGATGCAGATCCTGAAGGCATTGCAAATGCACAGAGGTCTCTGGGGTTGGGGCAGGAAGATAAAGCTCGCCGTGTTCGTTGAGATATGGCCATCTTCCAAGCTTGTGAATGAACCCAGCTCTGTTAGAATGATTAAAATATGTCCTCAAAGAGATGTTTTGTCTTAAATTCTCCAAAGTACAATGAAATTTCCAAGTTCCATTTTAGCATCAGGCTTCTGAATTCCATCAAAACATACCACTTTGGTTGAAACCCAAGCTTGGTTCCATATCCCCAACACTTAAAAGTTTGGAACAATCTGATACATCTGTTTACTCTTGGTGACAGTTCCATTTTAGCATAAAGCGATTGAATGATTGATAGATAACTAAACAGTCCCACCCTAAGCCATCTGAAATGGCATTTTCCCCAAGAATATTAGAATTCCACATGGACCACATTGGTAGCTCCATTGGCAGTGTTGTCTGGTACAGAGAGTGAGAGGGTAGACGATAAAGGGTAGGGGTAATGCTGAAGGATGCTGACTTGGATAGAGTCAATAAGTGATTAAGAGAGGACTCATGGCCTAGGTGTGCGACTTCCGTTGCACACTAAGGAAGGTACTACTTAGCCTAAGGTCTCCCCATTGGAGGAGGGCCTACATCATCGTTTGTGGCAGTGCTGGCCTGCGCTTGCGAGGCTCCTTTCCAATCCATCTAGTTTAACTAAACCTTTCATGCAGTTTTAGTTAACCTGCAGCTACATTGTCAATACAGAGATGATTTAATGTCATCACAGGCTCTATAAAGATAAACTCATATAGTAATCATGTTGGTATCCCATAGAGCGAGGTCTTAAACTCACCAAATAAGTTTGATCTAATACTTATCTCAACATTTACTTTTCTTGATAAATAATCTAGATTAATTACCTACACGAAATTAGTAAAACAAACTGATCCACAATTGCAGGTATGGTTTTGCTCTTATTTTTCCAAAGTGGAAAAGTTTTGGAATTCTAAAAAAATTGTAAGTTTACAAGTACTAACAATTATATATATCTTACGTAGTTTTTTTGCCTAAAATAGTTTTCTCCGTCTTTGATGAGTAATGTGCCAACTGTTACATAAATTGACTTGTGACACAAACAACTGGAAAGCAACACATTAGACTCTTGAGACCCATCACGAGATTGCATGCATGAGACGCCTGTGAATATAGCCGCAGCTAAAAAGAAGTAAAAATAAGAGAGAGAGATAAGAATTAAAAATAGAAACCAACTGTCACAAATCTATCAGCACATGAAACCAATTATAGAAACCAACCAACCAACCAATCACACTTGTTCAGTATATAAACTGTCAACTCCACTCAAACCCTATTCAAACTCATTCTTCTTAAGATCCATTGACAACAGTATTTCAATATTTTTCAGTTTAATGGGTATTCTCCGTTTTATGTTGTTGGTTAGTTTGGGATTGGTTTTGTTCGGTTTGAAAACGACCGTGTCACAGCCACAACAGGCACAAGTCCCTTGCTTTTTCATTTTCGGTGACTCCTTAGTCGATAATGGAAACAACAACAGGTTGGTTCAATTATGCATTTTCATTATATACTATGATTTTTTTTACACAAATTCATAGTAATAATTTGAATGTATGCAGGTTGATTTCTCTTGCGAGGGCTAATTACCGACCTTATGGAATTGACTTTCCCCAAGGTTCAACCGGACGGTTCACCAACGGTCGCACCTACGTTGATGCACTAGGTATTTGTCTGCACATTTCTTATGTACCAAGCGTTTTGCATTAAGTATCGTAGCAACATGTATATCAACTATCAAGGCCGGCTCAACACTAGTAAAAATACTTTGCACATGCCCAATATTTGAATAATAAGTTTAATAATTATAAGAAACTACTTTTTGGAACTTAAAACCATTTTAAAAGTTCATATTTTGTTAGTTTGTTTATTAAATAATTTAACATTTTTTTCTTTGTTTTTGTAGCTCAAATTTTTGGATTTCGGACTTACATTCCACCATATTCTAGGATTCGTGGCCAGGCTTTGCTAAGAGGTGCAAATTTCGCATCTGGTGCAGCTGGCATTAGAGATGAGACCGGCGACAACTTGGTACCAAACTATAATTTTTTTTTTTTTTTTTTTTTTTTTTTTTTTTTTTATCTGTCATCAAAAGTTTAAAAGCAACATCAATTATATTATAAACAATTAAACACTAACATATAATTAAACTGCAAAATGTTTTTGTAGGGTGCACATACTTCTATGAACCAGCAGGTAGAGCTATACACGAGCGCAGTTGAGCAGATGCTTAGATACTTCAGAGGAAACACAAATGAGCTGCAAAGATACTTAAGCCGTTGTATCTTTTATACCGGAATGGGAAGTAACGATTATCTCAACAATTACTTCATGCCTGACTTCTACTCAACCAGTACCACTTTCAACGACAAAACCTTTGCAGATTCCCTCATTAAAGACTACACACAACAGCTCACCGTAAGGGTTGATCAGTAATGCATAATATGTCTCAATGCATTATATTTATCTTGATTCTATTTTTTTTTTTTTTTAGCGATTGTACCAATTTGGAGCTCGGAAAGTGGTTGTGACTGGAGTGGGACAGATCGGTTGCATACCTTACCAGCTGGCCCGCTACAATAACCGTAACAACAGTTCCGGAAGATGCAATGAAAAGATCAACAATGCAATTGTGTTGTTCAACTCTCAAGTCAAGAACCTAGTGGACCGTTTCAACAAAGGTCAGTTGAAAGGAGCCAAGTTCGTTTACCTTGATTCTTACAAGAGTACCTATGATCTCGCTGCCAATGGAGCTGCTTACGGTGAGTTACACATTTAAACACATGGTATATACTGTATGTTAGTCTTGTGTTGTCATAAAATGTCTTATTATTGTTTACGTTGATCCTACAGGATTTGAGGTTGTGGACAAAGGTTGTTGTGGGGTGGGAAGGAACAATGGTCAAATAACGTGTCTGCCGCTGCAGACCCCGTGCCCTGACCGAACCAAGTATCTCTTTTGGGATGCGTTTCATCCGACAGAGACTGCTAACATATTGCTTGCGAAATCTAATTTCAATTCCCGAGCTTACTCTTACCCCATGAGTATTCAAGAACTAGCCAATCTTTGAAGAGAAGGAGATCTTGTTCTCCTATATGAATGCATATATGTCATGTAACATGGCTATTTATAATGTGTTTCTTTCCTTTATGTTAAACTTATATTTCTTTCAAATAACTATTGTTTCTGTATTTTTCCTCTCACTAACTCTAGTAATGAGAGAAAATATAAGAAAATGCTCGCTTTGATTGAAAAAATTGTATTTACAGTTCTGTTTTTGGATTTAGTTTCTTAGCTCCTTTATGAGCTGGTCTTTTCTTTTCCTAGTTTGAGCCTTATTAGGCAGTCATGAGACAATAGCTTTCTTCTCTTCTCTTCTCTTCACAACACCAGACCCACAACTCGCAACGATGCAAACTACAAACAAAATACTAAAAAGGAGAAAAACAACAAAATATAAGTTCTAATGAGTAATGACCAAGATCCAAGAAAATGAAAACAAGTTTCAAATGACCACCAAAACAGTCATGAATCAAACATAAAGAGTAAAAAAGACACACACATTAGGCTGAGATAAGAGAAAAATAAAAACCAAGTCGTATCTGGACCAAAGCTTTGCCATTGCCATTAAGTCGAGATTGCCGAGTCATGTATGAAAACTCCGATCTCTATATAATTTGAATAACGAAACTTAACATTCACATTTCAATATAACAAATAAAACATAATTTTAAAGAGAAAAATAATTTTTACCTTTTTCAAGAGTATTGTGTAGTTCAACTTTAGCAAGTAGCGTTGAATGGTGACTACTCAATTTTCTGTGAAACGAAGATCATCCTTCAGCCATTATTTTGTGCACACCAAAACCTCTAACATATAGTGAGTCAAACAACCCCTATATGGGTATAATCTCCGCCACTAGTGTTAAAAGCACTCTCGAATGCAACAAATGAGACTTGCTTAGCCAAGAAATCCTTAGCTATCTCTGATAAGATTGAGAAATTTCCACTCTTAACTTTCCACCTTGAAAACACATCGTATTTTGTCCCCATTAGAACATTTGGATATGCGACCTATGCTCATAAATAGCATAATTTTAAATATCTGGAAATTCTCTGGTGTCTACTTTAAATGTATCGTTCAGTGTTTAAATAACCCTATTGACATTTCCATTTACACGAAACCTTCCTTTTTAATTAATCCCATTATCAGCTGTTGCAAACAGACCAAGTTATATATTTTTATAATATGGTCCAGTATATTTTTATAACAAATTAATCCCATTATATTATATATTTTTAATATGGTCCACTACCTATTTTTATTTTTATTTTATATATCTTTCACTTTGTTTGTTCAAAATCTTCTCACCTTTCTCAGAACATCGTTGGGTACATGATTTGTTGCCGAGGCTGTAATTTTTATTCTTTAGTTTGTTATAACTTGTGAAGACCCACATGTTGTTTTCTTAAATTAATTTGAGATACAAGTAGAAGCAAAGGAACAAAGATATTTTTTTGTGGGTCTGAATATGAGTTCAAGAATTGGAGTCTTAACGTTCATAATCTTGCTTTTCTTCCAAATTTGCTATGTGTCTGCGCTCACAAATGGAATAGACGGTTAAGTATCTCTTGCATATATATATTTTTGTTATATTTCATTGTTGGCTAAATGTTTACTACACTTCTAATTTTGTAAAACTGTAAATTTACAAAAAAAATTCTAGATATGTAGTATAAAAGAATATAAGACGTATTTATGCATTAGTTCTCCAGTATATGCATTAATGCATATATAGACGATGATAAGGTGTTTTAAAATCTCTGAATGGTATCAACATGGTGGTGCAGCTACTGCGTTACAATCCATAAGGAATGAATGGAGCAAGTATCCAGAAAGCTGGAAAGGCTCTGATCCTTGTGGAAGCAATTGGGTTGGCATTACATGTAACAAGGATCGCGTTGTTTCAATGTAAAAATTGTTTCTGTCTTCTTCTTCAATCTATTGATTCTTCTTTAATTGATTTATTTAAAGGACGATGTCTTATTGCTATTGCAGATCAGTAGGCAACCTTAACTTGGAAGGAAAGCTTTCTGGGGATATTTCAGAGCTGTCTGAATTGCAGATCTTGTATGTCTTATTCTTTTTATTGTGTATATAAATGGATTCTGTATTTCAGTTTCCTATCTTATGATTCATTGTTTAGGGATTTGTCATACAATCCTGGATTGTCTGGACCTCTTCCACCAAATATTGGTGACCTCAAGAAGTTGAGGAACTTGTAAGCAAACGACATCATGATCTAGCTAGCAACCGCCTGTCCTGTCACTTATATTAATAATCTCTCCTTTCTCCAGGATCCTTGTCGGATGTGCTTTCAGTGGTCAGATCCCCCAGTCAATAGGATCTCTAAAACAACTTATATATCTGTAAGATTTTTTTTTTTGGTTGGGACTGTAAATTTTTTGTTAGAAACAGTTGTAGCCTTTATAGGTGTATCTCACGAATATTCTAAAATTAAACAACAGTAAATAACTATGCAGTAACTTTTATGAAATATACTCTTAAAATTTAACACCAAAATTTTATGTACGTTCTTTCAAAACCCTCCAAATCGCCAAATTTTACTATCTCTAAAAAATGCAAATCAATCAGGCGATTGACCCGGTAATTGGAAATATACTATATAACATATACATTTTTCCATTTGTCGTCTCTAAGCTCCTAAAACTTACTAGTTTTGTTCTCTCCATACAGATCCCTGAATTTAAATCAATTTAAAGGAACCATTCCGGCGTCAATTGGACTGTTGTCAAATTTATATTGGTTTGATATAGCTGACAATCAGATTGGAGGAAACATTCCAATTTCTAACGGGACTTCACCTGGACTTGACATGCTTCTTGAAACTAAGCATTTGTATATACTCCTCAAATCTTTTTTATTACATTTTACACGCTCACTCATTCTATTTACTAAATAATAAAACTGTCCTTCACTTCTTTTGGCAGTCATTTCGGGAAAAACAAACTTTCAGGTGAAATCCCCGAAAAACTCTTCAGCTCTAACATGACTTTGATACATATGTAAGTCTCACTAATAGTACATAAAAAACCTGATAGTTTCCAAAGGTTGAGAGTAACTAACAAAGTGATGGCATTGTTGATTGTTTTATCGTTAGGCTATTTGATGGAAACCAATTCACAGGCAAAATCCCGGACAGCCTCAGCCTTGTTAAATCATTGGCAGTGTTGTAAGTGTTAGTTTAGTGTGACATTTACTTATCTAAATTTTTTTTTACTAATCTCATACGCTATTTTCATATATACAGACGTCTCGACAGAAATAAACTAAGTGGAGATATTCCTTCGAGTCTTAATAATCTGACGAATCTTAACGAAATGTAAGTGAGCAACTAAAGCATTTTTTGTATATATCAATGAAAGAAGTAAAATGAGTTTATAGTTTGAATCCTTTTCAGGTACTTGGCCAACAACAGATTAACGGGCAGTCTTCCAAATTTAGCTAGTTTGAACAGTCTCTACACATTGTAAGTTTCTCTTTTGCTGCGTAATTAACCATTACTACCCTTCTCAAACCCTTATTTTCATTAATCTAGTTACATTAATTATATAATTGTAATGTCACAGAGATGTGAGCAATAATACTTTGGAATTCTCAGTCATTCCATCATGGCTTTCGTCGTTACGCTCCCTGTCAACATTGTATGAACATCTCTCTAGATCTCTTTCTCTCTAGATCTCTCTCTCTCTCTCTCTATATATATATATAGATATGTGTGTGTATAGTTACAAAGAACAAATGGTATTCTCTTTAACAGAAGGATGGAAGGGATACAACTTGAAGGTCCAATACCAATCTTCCTCTTTAGCCCTACTGAACTACAGACTATGTGAGTAATACATGCAAGTTTGATTGGTAGATCAAGTCGAAGTTGTGAAATTTGTAGTAACTATTGAGATGTTTGAAGTTTTTTTTGTTCACTTGCAGTAACCTAAAGCGCAATGGTATAAACGAAACATTGGACTTTGGTACCAATTATAGCGAGCAGTTGGAGTTTGTGGATTTGCAAAGTAATGACATAACCCATTATAGGCCAACATCTAGTAAACACATCCAAGTATTGTATGTATATACTGGTTACAATTTTAAATTAACAATTTTTGTAACCTTTTCAACCAGTTACATACCTCTTTGATATTTCCATAGATTAGCAAACAATCCGGTGTGCATGGAGTTGGGGAACGTACCGAGTTACTGCTCAATAGTCCAGCATAACTCTTCATTTTCAACTCTCCCAACAAACTGTGCTCCATGTGTTCTGAACAGAACACCAAGTCCCACGTGCCAATGTGTGTATCCAATCACTGGAACACTCTTCTTCAGATCTCCTTCATTCTCCGGGTTTTTCAACTCCACCAACTTCTTGAATCTTCAGCAGGGAATGGTTGAGTTCTTTAAGAAGTTCGGTTATCCGGTTGACTCGGTGGCTATCAGAAACATAAGAGAGGATACAACTGACCGTCAGCTTCTAATAGATCTCTTGGTCTTTCCATTGGGAAAAGTTAGTTTTAATCAAACAGAAATGGCAATTCTTGGTTTTGCGTTTAGCAACCAGACTTACAAGCCTCCCAAGATATTTGGTCCTTACATTTTCCAAGCCAATCCGTACGGTTACTTCTCAGGTATGATGAAACCGATCACTCACATTAAAACCAAAACTATATAATTGTTCCATATAACTCATTTGCATTTCCTTTTTTTTTTCCCTTAGATATTGGAGGTGGTTCAGAAGTAGGAAGGTCCAAGTCACTAAGCACAGGCGGTATCATCGGAATAGTATTCGGTGCTGTTGTGCTGCTGTTGGAATTGGATTTGGGATATGGATTTCTCTTTGTTGTAAAAAAAGAGAGCAGAAGAACAAAGGAAAGGGAAATGATCGAATTAATCATCAACAAGTCCGCGTTACAGAGACTGAGACAGAAACCTCAGTACGAGTAAAATCCCGCATTACAGAGTTAGAAGTATGAATGTAAATGAGTTCTTATGATACATTCAAAAGAAGATATAACATAATCCATCAAAATAATATAAAGATAGTATATATATATATATATGTATGTATAAAAAAAAATTGGTATCTAAGACTCTAAGAGTATACATGTTTATACATACGAGTTCTTAAATAAATATACAAAACTTAACACACTACAAATGTTACGAATATTGAAGAAAACAAGCAATGCATGACTAAAATTTAGAATTATATATACGAACTTTTAATTGAGAGATACACACAATATACAAGTTATATTTGTACTTTTGCATTGGTAATCATATGCCTTTCAGAGAATTATTCGATATCATATAAAATAGAGTTTTGGCTAATGACGATTACCATTCTATGATTTCCCATTCACATGTAGAATACATATACAAACGATTAGATCCGATCATATACTGATTGTCATAAGAATTTTAAACCAATTATCTTGCAGAAAGACCTACATGGTATAGGTAAATTTGATAAATGATGGATCAAAAAAGACGGTTAATGGAGGTACTTAATATTGGTTGGAATAGATCTCAAATTTAGACCGTAACCATCGTAATTCTATATTCGATTGGAGAAACTATAATGCTTCATTTAGTAAATGTAAGATATTGGAGCTAAAGATAGCTTTGAGGAGGTCAAAATTCATAGTGATGGTAAGAAAATACTCAAGGAGAATAAGTAGAAAATTAACGGTGATAAAAAATACTCAAGGAAAATCAGTAGCTTTGTTTTGTGTATTTTTTTTTTCATTAAAATTAATGATGATCAGCCACCCGCTATTATCTGTAACTGCAAAGGCTTGTGGAAATAAACTTTTGAAATTAGCGATTCTGAACAGTAGACGCGATGTCCTGACGGTTTTTGATCTAGCTATCAATTTCTAATCTAAAAGCAACAATGATTTGTCACGGTAGTCTTTTAGATGTCGAACCACAAGAAGATATCAACTAGCTCATTAAGAATGGACATGCTCATTTAATCTAAGCTAGCAATGCGATTTGAATTTACACCTTAATATTAACTAACAACTAGAAACTTCAAAAAAATCAAAAGAGCAGAGCGGGAAATAAAGACGATAATAAACGAAAGAAAAAGGTGAATTCCTAAGTTAAGGCAACTGACTGGAATAAAAAAAGAGATGGTTTATGGAGCTTAAAAATAACTTCTAACAAGTGTGATCCCTGGGCCATTAAATACTTAAGCTAGACTAATTTATTTTCATGAAAATAATCCTTTTACTAATTATTATATTATCAATAATTTAATTTCCAAAGGAAATTAATTAATAAGCATTGATTATAAGAGGAGAGAACAAGCTGCCAAGGCTGAAATATATTATAAGAGGAAATTTAACAATTTGATATAAGGTACTAATAATTGAAATATATTGGTTTATTGGTTTGCAAAGAAGTCTAGATTTCTTCAACTTATCCTTCGATTGATATTAATACTATTACTTAGTTCAAGATCTGGATTATACTGGTGAAGATTCAGATAACTCTGAAGTCGATGATTATGACTGATGAAAGTGGTATAGTTGTATTGATTTTGTCACGTTTGTATATATATTTCAATATTATGTCTTAATTTGTATTTTAGCTGAAATATTGGACGAAATCAGGTTGGTTAGAACATGATCGACCTCCGACGTTGTTTAGTTAGAACATGAGGAATGTTGTATCCAGTGGCGGATCTAGAAAAAAATTTTAGCCGGGGCAAATTTTAACTGAAACGGAAAAAAAATTCTATAAGAATTCAAGTTTTTTGGTGAAAAATATAACTCAAATTTTATTTAAGAAAGACAATCCATTTAAAAAATTTGGTTAATTTTTTAAGTAACACAATGCTATTAAAAGTATATGGGGTTGTAATATTGGTAAAATAAATAGACAAATTGGACTTTTAACTTGGGTTTGTATAGATTGGAAGACGCATTTGATGTCAAAAACGTGTGAATATAGAAAAAACTGAGTAACAGGGACAAAAAAGCATTTATTACCAGGGGCATAATTCAAAACTGTTATAAAATAGCATTAGTCTAAAAAAATTTGACAGTGGCAACTGCCCCTCCCTACTCTAACGTGGATCCGCCCTTGGTTGTATCATGGGAGCAACATGTTGTTTAGTTAGAACATGATCGACCTCCGACGTTTTTGGAGAAGAGTACCTAAGGACGGATTTGAGAGATGTTGGTGCAGAGAAGAATTTACATTACGTATATGGTCAACATGGGACGAACATAGTTTGTTTTTGGGTTTCATCTACCATATTGGGAGGGTCATATGTTAAAAGCCATGCTCATTGAGATGTTTTCACACACAAAAAAAAAACACGGATACACCTTTAAACATGGATTTGATTCAAAATTAGATCACTTTTATAAATCGTAATTAGAGACTTTAGACTACACTCATCATTTTTATAAAAAATACTCGTCAAAAAGATAATAACGTTTATTCGCCATGTCTAAAAATTTGTTTTTGTTATGTTATATTTTAAACGTCTTTATCTGGAACTCTGTATAGCTTACGGATTGAAGCTCTTAACATGTCCAATTCTATAGAAACGGGACTAAATCGGTGTTATCGGTTAATAATATATATATTTCTAGATTTTGAATGGTAATATTGTAGTAGCTGTACTTGGTCTCTAAATGTAATTATGCAACTAGCAGCACACAACCATCTTTTTAAAAAAGAAGTTATTACAAGTGCTTTGACCAGCACTAGACGGAACATTCCCGGTATCGATAGTGTTCCACAAACATTTCGTTTACTTCAGAAAAGGATTACATTTTAGACTACTTATATAAAAATTTCGGTTAAGTGTAAGTCGACATTTTATAAGTCGACATTTTATTCTAATTTATATTTGTTAATTAAGAGGTCCAGACATCCCCATTTATTGTGTTTTACTATTTTGCATGATTTTTCTTATGTTTGTTTTCACTTTTTTATATACAAATCTGTTATTCCTGTGAAGTTGCAAGGCTTCCTGATTCCTATAAAGAATTAAAGTATTGAGGTTAGATAAAATAAAATGATAAAGGCTCAGTCTCATTACAGAATCTTCTCGAATGGTGTTCCCGGCAGGACAAGATTGCCAGGAAAAAATTACAGAGAGTCAACCCCCAAAAGTCGTCTTGTTGCCTATTCTCGTTACTTCACCTTTTCCGATTTTACATATTCTAATAAGCTAGCAGTTTACAGTATTACATTTATAACATTTTATACTCAAACTATAAAATAGAAGAAGTTTCTTGTAAATTTCCAAAATGCCTTGGTCGTCACATAATATTGTACATAAGGATCTCCTATTTAATGAAACTTCAAATAGATCATTGTGGGTATTATATTAGCTTATCAATTTTTCTCTGTTCTACTCTGTTTGGCAAGTACTGAGAAAGGCTAAGAAAGCTCGTGAGTTTCCCCATTAATTATGGTGCTAATTTCAATATTTTACAACGCTCACCCTTTACCTATACATATGTTCGAATAATAATCTAGAGTTTTCGTTTCTTTGTAGAACATGAGTGACCAGTCCATGGCTTCTGGGTCAGCGCAAATAAAAAACATAGTTCTAGTGGGGCGTGCTGGTAACGGAAAAAGCGCCACAGGGAACTCACTCATTAGACAACAAAGGTTCACCTCATTAACACAAGCAACAGGTGTTACTATGACATGTCAAACATTTAGGGCTGTGACAAAAAGTGGGCCGATCATCAATGTGATTGACACTCCTGGTATGTTTATACATTTGATACAACATTATGCTTTAGTCGTAGCCCGTAGGCATGTGAAGCCATATAATAACAATAGCTTGAAATGGGGTCATACTATGAAGACAAATGAATGAATGTGTGGTGTTATTTGTCTCTCATTGATAGCCATAGGTTCAGATTTCCCAATCTTATTTTTGTTATTTTTGTTATAGTTTGTTTAATCTGTTTTCCAATTAATTAAATTACTTACATATTATCTCTCCTTTTTTTTTTTTTTTTTTTTTTTTTTTTTTGTGCAAATACATATTATCTCTCCTAAAATCATCTTTTAATGATATTACTTTGTCTTCAACAATACTCCCTCGGTTTCATAATCCGCATTGCGCCATTGCCTATGTTTTGGTTTCCTCTCTGGTTCGTGACACAGGTCTATTCGATTTGATAACGACACCTGCCTTTATCAGCAAGGAAATCGTTAGATGTCTTGCTCTGGTTGAAGAAGGATTACATGCTGTGGTGTTAGTTTTATCCGCTAGGAATCGGATTACGCAAGAGGAAGAGTCCGTGGTTAGTACATTGCAAAGCCTCTTCGGGAGTAGAATCCTTGACTATTTGATCGTTGTATTCACTGGTGGTGATGAGCTAGAAGAAAACAACCAGACATTGAAAACGTATTTATCCACAAGCCCTGAGTTTCTGACGGTCAGTGATTCGATAGACTATTACTATAATAAACTTGCATTATACGTAAACGTTTCTGCTTATTAATCTGTCTACATACTTTTTATTTCAGAGAATTTTCACATTAAGTGGCAACAGAAAGGTTTTGTTTAATAATAAGACCAAGGATGAAGCCAAGAAGGATAAGCAAATCGAGGAGCTTCTCGCCCATGTTGCAGCAATTGGAAGGAAAAACGAAGGGAGACCGTTTACGGAAGAGATGCACCGTCAGATAAAGGTGATCAGTTTCTCGTTGAAACGCCTATACAGAACATATGTTAATTTACGAATCTTTGCGTTTCTCAGGAAGAGACCAAGAAGCTTAAGGACGAGGAAAAGAAAGCCGAAGCTAGGTATAGAAAAGAAGTAGAGAAAGAAAGGGAGAGGAAGGAGGAGTTAAGGATGTCGTTTCAACTTAAGATGGATGAAATGGCAATGATGGTAGTTAATATTATATTCGTATACTTTTTATAAGAGTGTTACTTAAAATATCTAGAGGCTTGAGATTATTCCCCTGTCACATTTCGTCCTTAACAATGTGTTCTCGTCCTCTTTCAGGTGGAGAGAAAAGTAGCAAATGCTTTGGATATACACGAAGCAATGATGCGTATAATGGAAAACGTGGCGACAAGGAGAGAACAAGATCCGAAGCCGTCATGCAACATCATGTAATCGGTGTACCCAATCGAGCAAAGATTGTTGGAAGACATATGTCAAAGTCTTATTGTGCACGATTTTTTATTTCATTTTATGTGTGCTATGTGGTTTTCTGCTTTTGTTTGCTTCCCGATTTCATAACCCTTGTAAGTATTGTTATTTAGCAAAAAAACCCTTGTAAGTATTGTTGCTAATTAAATAATAATTGTTGCTAATAAAATACTGTTCAGACATCCATATGTGTGTATTAAATCTAATCTTTGCTTACCGTCTTGTAATAAAATAATAACCGTCTTGTATTTATTGTTTAGACATCCATATGTGTATTAAATCTAATCTTTGCTTTTTAGTTTCTTGATTAAAAGATCTGATCTTTGTTTAATCATCCAATATATAATAAACAAAGAGAGTCTCATCCTAGATAATTCATCAATCATTATCACCTCTTTAAATTTAACATATATCAACATGTCATGTACTTTTTATTATATTAATTTACTACTTAATGTCTATATATCGAACAAAAATTAATAAAAGCACATTTTGTACTCTCCAAATGGTCGGTCAAATGGCTATCTGTTTTAATTGTATGAATTATTATTATTCTTATTTTATTAAAGTAGACTGAATAAAAACCGATATAGTGATTTTCAAGAAACACAATATGTTGAGTTTATCACGGGAAGATTTTTTCTTTATGACCATGATTCATTACAATTTGATATTAAGTAAAAAACTCGAAAGGAAAGTTTTTAAAATTAATGACATCTAGCTAGTATTAGTTTTAATTTTTTTTTTGCTAAAGCACATTTACATAGTGAAAACATTAATCTATTAAATCCCTTATTTAGAACCCCTGTTTTAAAAATCCCTGCATAGCACCGATTACGCCCCGTAAAATCGCTAGGTCTACTCTCTCCGTCTCGATTAATGACTAATCCCCGCCTAGCATCGATTATCTAATTATACCTATCTAATTTGATTATAACCCATACAATTCGATTACTTTCCGCTTAATTTTGTATATAATGATTATTTTTAGAATCAAATATAAATCAAATATGTATTTTTTGTTATTTAGACATTTAAATTAATAGTTTATGATGTTTTATAATAACTAATATACAAACTTTTAATGAAAATTATAATTTTTCTGTTAAATTATGTTTTATGTGTTTACCGTAATTTTAAAGACAATACTATAATTTTATATTTTATTTGATATTTTTATTTTAACATAAACAGAACTATACATATATTTAATACTATATATTTTTTATTTTATTATTAATTTAATAAAATAACTCTAAAACTAATCCCCGATTAATCCCTGTTTAATCTCTGATTTTTTCGTTAGGTGCTAGGCACAGTCCGACCGCCCAACTAGCGCCTAGCGATTTCTAAAACAGGGCTTAGAACCTAAAACTCAATGAAAGGACTACTACTCACACATATTCCACTATTAAATAATACAAAATATTTAGAAATTTTATAAAACTTGTCAAAGAGGATAAATTCCTTTACCATTGTTTTCGTTTTTTTCCCCATAGCTTCGTCTATAGCCATTGTAGCACATGAAAATACACAAAAAACACCATAGAATCCACAAGAACCTAAAAGACACCTACACTTAGGGGTAGGCGTTCAGGTATTCTTTTGGGTTTCGGGTCGGGTATTTCGGGTTTTTGAGTTTTTGGGTTTAGAAACATAAGATCCATTCGGATATTTTTAGATTTCGGGTAGCGTTCGGGTAAACACCCATCGGGTTTAGATATTTTCG
Source organism: Camelina sativa (assembly GCF_030686135.1). Taxonomy (NCBI): domain Eukaryota; kingdom Viridiplantae; phylum Streptophyta; class Magnoliopsida; order Brassicales; family Brassicaceae; genus Camelina; species Camelina sativa. The sequence continues at coordinate 17,348,146 of NC_141893.1, forward strand.
GGTTTCACCTAAAATCTCAAATTATATTTTGGGTTCAGATCAGATTTGTAATTTTTTAATCCAAAGCAAAGTAAAAGAACCCAAAATCAATCCAAATTCATTAAAAATGATTATAATCATAAATTTTTAAACAAAACCAAAGTTATCAAACCAAATTGAATTCATGAAAAGAAAAGAACAATTCTAAATAACAAAATACCAAATTCACAGGCCGATAATTTTTGACTTCTTAAAACATCAAATGATATCAAATTCAAAGTTAAAACTATATAATCTATCTAAATTAACATATAAAAATTAACATATTTAAAAATGAAAACTAATTTATCTTGTAAATTGTAATAGTGATTATAAAATGATTTCCGAAACTTGTAAATTAACTTAACCTATTGTTAAATATATATAACTTTGGATAGTTTCGGGTATTTGTTCGGGTGTTCGGATATATTCAATCGGGTTCGGGTACCCATTTCATTTACTAAAAACATCCAATTGGATTTTTTTAAAATTCGGATTCGGGTATTTTTAATCTGGTTCGAGTTTAATTTTCGGATTCGAATATTTTGCCCAGCCCTACCTACGCTCGACAAAAGATTCTAAACAAAACAATTAACGACAACTTAAAACCGGAAAAAATATAACACAATAATTAGACAACCTAACCCGTCGTCCGTACCTCCAAATCTATGACAACAATAAACTATGAAATTAGTTTATAATGTGTAAGATTCTGTTTTAGATTATTTGGTATGAATTTTTATTTTATTTTTTTGATATTAATTAATCAGTGTTTTGTTAACCAAAAACATAATTGAGTATGTACTTTTTAACTCTGGATAAAACAAAATCTCCCTAGTTTATTCTGTATCAAATTGGTTTTGGGTATAAAGATTTACTTTATAGTTTAGTTTATACGCGTTAAGTATCCTTTGTATTTGGATATTACAAATCAAACTATAGTGTAAAAGTCTATTTAAACATTAAACCCTAAATCGAGTTTTCAAACTCAATCTCTAAAAAAAAAAGGCCCTAAATTGGATTATCAAACCCAACATAAACCCTAAAATATTTTTTATACACCATATATTTTGGAACCAACCCTAAATTTAAATCTTATACCCTGATGATATTCAAGACCATGTCAATACTAACCTCAGTAACCTGTTACATCAGTTTATAGTAAATTCCCCCATAAATGTTTGGAAACTCCCAAAGAATTTAAAGATCATTCAGGCCAATTGTGGGGGAGAATTGCTAAAATGACTTTCCCTGAACTGGTAATAATGATTTTTAATATCTTGAATAATTCCTTGACTTTTTGTAAATCGAGGTGTACTCTAATATCACGTAGCAAAACGTTATGTAAAAAGAAATTGTCAGAAAGAGAAATCGTGTATGCATGTTTGATTTAACGAGAAACGAATAAGTCTATAATAAAAAACGAAGGAAGTAGTCCAACAGATCAAGTGGAATTGGTACATAATGAAGCTACTTTTTATTAACTAGTGCAATATAACGTAATTTAAAGGAAAATGTCTAAAACAAATCAGATTGCTAAAGTGTGCGCTGATAATAATTTTTTTTTCTCTAGTCTAAAGCCATGCTTTTCTAGCAAGAAACCTGTCATTAGAGCAAACGTGTCTGTTACGTTTGAGGCAATGATGTCTTATGTTACCGAGAGCGCCTGAAATGGCCGATCGCTCGTGGCCGTTCTTTAGAATGGTGACATGCCGCTTGCGCAAGCTCTTTCAACACTTTGGACTCGTTTATAGACTGATGGGAACAAGTCCTTGTTGATTTGATATCTACACCTAATAACTAAAATTTATCCATGGTCCGATTTTAAAAAAATCTTCTTGGTATAGCTTACAGATTTTCAAAAGAATTTACTGAAACTATATATCTATTTTTATTCCAACTCAGGTATTTAATAACATTTTTTTCTCAAAAAATCTGTTACTTCGAAAATTCTACCCGACCAGGTTCATCTAATAAAAATATTAGTTGACTTGAACCATTTTTTATATGAGGGATGTAATAGAGTGGAAACTTCTGAACTTATTAGTTATTACATGCATATTCCCAAAAGACTTCGTCAGTTATGTCAAAACCAAAAAAACTCCACCCAAAAAAAAAAAAAATGTAATATCTTAATACTTAAATATTTAAAATTTCAACATGACACATCAAACAAGAAAAGATCGCGCAACAATCCATAAACGCGTTAGGTAAATAACTTTATTATATAAACTTTGGTCGATATAATTTTATGTTTTCTAATTTACTCTTGTAAGTATTGTATTTCATCCTCGTTTGCAAATATTTCAAGAAAGTTTTCCTCAATCATTGAAGCTTTTCCCGGGTACGTAAGTGGTATACATTGATAATTTTACTCACAGTTGTTACTTTTCACCTTTACAATCTGATATATATATATATATATATATATATATATATTAATTGTTACATCAAACAGCTATATATGGATGCTTCCCAGCCTTCAGCGTCAGAGGCAGTCAAAAAAGCTGTTAAAAACATAGTTCTGGTGGGACGTACTGGGAACGGAAAAAGCGCCACTGGAAACTCTCTCATCGGAAACGAAGTGTTCCTCTCGGAATCAAACGCAGCAGGTGTTACCATGACATGTCAGACATCTAGAGCTGTGACACCAGATGGTCTGGTAATCAACGTGATTGACACCCCTGGTATGTTTGGGCTTTAAACTCAACCGGTCTTAATATTTGACCATATTTATATAGTTTTGTGGAACCAAGCGTTTATATAGTTTATCAAAGTCAAGGTTTGATGATACAGGTCTGTTTGACTTGTCGGTGTCTGCTGAATTTATCAGTAAAGAAATCATCAAATGTCTTACCCTCGCGGAAGGAGGATTACATGTTGTGGTGTTAGTTCTATCAGTGAAAAATAGAATTACACAAGAGGAAGGGAACACACTTAGTACCTTGCAGGTCCTTTTCGGGAGTGAAATCGTTAAATATTTGATTGTTCTATTCACGGGCGGTGATGAGTTGGAAGCAAATAACCAAACATTCGACGGTTATTTTCTTCAAGGCTGCCCTGATTTTCTGACGGTCAGTGATTTAATAATTTTGTTTATATTTTGGATTATTTGTCTGTTTGTTTTTTGAACCGATTGTGCAATTCCAGACGGTTCTTAGAGAGAGTCGAGGCAGAAAGGTCTTGTTTGATAATAAGACTACGGACGAAGGAAAGAAGGCTGAGCAAGTCAAACAGTTTCTTGCGCATGTCGCATCGATTGAAGAGCTCAATGATGGGAAACCGTTTACACACGAAATGCATCTTAGGATAAAGGTGAAGATTGTGGATATGCGTACACTTACACACTGCGTTGCTCAATAGAATATTTTGTTAATGTTAAAATATTATTCCACTGTTTGTTTCTTAGGAAGAGGCTGAAAGGCTCAAGGAACAACAAAGGGAGGTTGAAGCTAGAAACCTTGGAGAAGCAGAGTTGGCAGATTTAAAAAAGGAATTACAAGAATCGTATGAGAGTAGGATGAGCCAAATGCAACAAATGGTGAATATTTATTCCTAAAGATGATAATGAATGATTCACATTCCAACATCGTTTAACGATCAACTCGTTTCTTACAGATGGAGAATACGCTAAAAGAGACTTCTGCTGCACAAGAGAACATGTTGCGTGTGCTCCAGAAGGCACAGAGCGACAATGAATCTATACGCAATGAGCACGATCATGGGGAACAGAGGCGGATGATGATTCAGCTTGGGCTTACTGTGCCTCCGGTAATAGTGACGGGGTTGGGATTGCCATGTACCATCTTGTAATCAATATGTCTCACCAAGATCAAGTCAAACGTCAATCCGTTCTGCACCTACGTCCTCCAAATTTCATAAAATTTTCTTTTATGTGTGCTTCCAGGTTTCTGTTTGTTCTATATTCTCATTCCCTTGCAAGCCTTGTTGTACGCCCAGATATGTATAGATAATAATACTGCTTAAAGAACGGTTACATTGTAGATGACAAAAGATTTACTTATAATCTCTGTTTTAAAAATCCGTGCCTAGCACCGATTACGCCCCGCAAAATCGCTAGATCCATCCTCTCCGCCTCGATTAATGACTAATCCCCGCCTAGCATCGATTATCTAATTACCTGTTTAATTTTATTATAACCCATCTAATCCGATTACTAACCGCTTAATTTAGTATATAATGATTATTTTTAAAGCCAAATATAAATCAAATATGTATTTTTTTTTGTTATTTAGACATTTAAATTAAGAGTTTATGATGTTTTACGTTAACTAATGTACAAAATTTTAATGAAAATCATAAATTTTCTTTTAAAATTACGTTTTGTGCGTTTACCGTAATTGTAAAGACAATACTATAGTATTATATTTTATTTAATATTTTTCTTTTAATATAAACAGAATTATACATATATTTAATACTATATATTTTTATACTATTATTAATTTAATAAAATAACCCTAAAGCTACTCCCTGATTAATCCCCGCTTAGTTTCCGATTTTCTCGCTAGGCGCTAGGCCCACTCCAACCGCCCGACTAGCGCCTAGCAATTTCTAAAACAGGGCTTATAATACACCGATGACGAACATGGTAAAGGACTTTTATAAGCAAGGTTACCAAAACTAGCAAATGACTAATCATGTCAAAACTAGACCACTTCTCTTGTTTTATCATAAGATCAGTAGCTTTTCTCTTTATAATTCTGAAAAGTTAAGATCGAAATTCTGAACGTGAATATAAGAGCATCTCCAATGGTCCTCTATTTTTGACTTTATTCTCTATTATAGAGTAATTTTTGCTCCAATCCATCTCTATTTTTATTTTTATAATAGAAATTGCTGTTTTTTTCTCTATAAATAGAAGAACTCTATTTTTACCTCTATAAATAGAATTGAACTATTTTATTTATGACAAAATAAATAAAATAAGTATTTTAAGAACTAATAATATAAATTTAAGTATACATTTTTATTCTAAAATATTGAGACTACCATTTGCAAAAGATAATTTTATAAAAGTGTTACAAGATTTAAAGTAAAATGGATTAGTTTGCAATTTTTATAAATAAAAGATGTTAATTGTCAAATAAAAATATATCTATTTAGAATATTCTTTTATAGAGGATAAATAGGAAAAACCATTAGAGTAAAACTAATTTTTATCTATGTTGCATGGAAACTCTTTTTGAGGTGCGGTTCCCATTTCCGAAACGTTTCGGAAACAGAAACTCATGGAAACTCGGAAACAAGGCACAAAAACACGATTCCTAGAAATTTCTGTTTGGAAACACGATGTAAACTACATTTCCGTTTTGGAAACACGATGAAAACTTCTTTTTTAATTTGAAACTTAATAAATAAATATTTTTAAAATATAAAACTTCATTATAGATATAAATATATAATATTATTAGTGTTTTAATTCAACTATTTAATATTTATATTTGAAGTTTTATTTATTGAAACTTTTTGATATGGTTTTTATGTTTGGTGTTTTATTTTATATATATATATATATAAATATATAAATATATATATAAATATATAAATATATATATAAATATATAAATATATATATATATATATATATATATATATATATATATATATGTATATCTACATACGTTTCCAAAACGTTTCCATTTCCTAATTTTTGGAAAAAACCGTTTCCTATTTCCGAAACGTTTCGTTTCCGCGTATCCGTTTCGGTTTCCATGCAACCTAGATTTTTATTATAGAAATGCTCTATTATAGAGATACTCTATTATAGAGAAAAAAAGAAGGAAAACCATTAGAAATGGTATAACAATCAACTCAAATTCGTCCAGGAGATTCACATGCACCCATCGTTAGTTATATTTCTACTAGTCTTCGATAATAAAATTATATAATGAAAACCTTTTTCAGATTTCGATAAAGCTTATCTCGATAACAGATTGATGCATTTTCCCAGTTTTTTCGGGAGTTCTTTTCTCCCCTTTTTTCAGACCTTTCCATATTCTCTCTGAACTTCATAATCTCACCGCTCGATTGTTTCTGAATTTTCTTCGGCGTTTTTTTTACAACTTCACAATGGACCTGCGGTCAGCGATGGACAATCGTTTGTTTAAGGTAATCTGTTACTTAACTTTCGCAGGAAACAACACATATAAATCCGCGTTCTTATTAGGTTTAATATGTTCATGTTATTCAGTTACTTAACTTAGCTGGCAATGACGCATCCGCCATCTTCTAAACTAGTTCTGCACTTTATAATCATTCTAGAGAAATAACGACAATTATTATTGAGATGAGATCATGAGAATGCTGAAAGACTTGTAAGTTTTACTTGTACACACGGGGCGAACCGATCCTATTGGGGTGAAAATGCTGAAAAACTTTTTTTTTCTAGATTTATATATGTATTATTATTATTATTATTAATTATTTATTGTTATCTATTTGCGTAACTTCATATGCACCTAAGTAGTCGCCTGATAATAGTAGCTTAGGACCACAATTTTGTCATAATTAAAAAAAACAGAAATAGTTTTATAATGCAAGTTAAAGAAAGACCCGTCAAATACAATTTTTTTAGTGAAAAGAATACTTTCACTGGTTCTATATAAACTTGAAATTAGTAAATTATCTACATCTATATCAAGAGTCAGCATTAACCTCATGTGCGTCCCCTATCTCGCAATTGCTCTTTTTTCTTTTACTTTTTCTATTGCATTGCACCTAGCAATTTGTCATATTGCATTACGTCTATGCTTTTCCGTGCAGAACTATGTTATTTTTTTTTAATTAATAAAATATTTTTTATGTATTGATCAGAAGTATCACTTCCGATGGAAAACGTAATTTTGGTTGGGCGTACAGGGAATAGAAAAAGCGCCACGGAAAACAGCATCCTACGAAAACATGTGTTTGTTTAGAAAGCACACGCAGGAGGTGTTACTATGGAATGTGAGTCACAGATAATTCAGACACCTGCTGGAGGCCCCAAACTTAAGAGTGATTGACACTCCAGGTACTTTGACATATAAGTTTATTTGTTCTCTAATGGCATCAAATTGTACGTAAATGGTTAACATGCTGAGTGGGATGAGGTGCAGGTTTATCTGATCTGACATCGTCTGCTGACTACATAAGTAAGGAAATCGTTAGATGCCTACATCTAGCGGAAGGAGGACTGCATGCTGTAATTTTAGTTTTATCGGTGAGGAATCAAGTTACAAAAGAGGAAGGGGTTGTACTTGGCATCTTATTGTTGTTTGTACGGGCGGGGATATTTTAGACGAGGATGGGGAGACAATTGAGTCCTATTTGGATGGTTGCTGTAATGACCCTCACCAAGACTAAAAATCCAAATTAAAGTTTTGGAGAAAAAAGTCCGTAAAAGACTTAGTAAGAAAGAGAAGAAAAAAAAATAAGAAGAACGACCGAAGGAAGTCCGAAAGAAAAATCAATAAATCCGAAGATAGCCAATGGCCGGTGTTCGAGAGGCTAAGTCCAAAAGAAGTCGAAGAAGGAGAATGGCCAAGTCAAAAACCTCAAAAAGGCCAAGAGAAGGTACGAACGGACATACGCGGACGGAGACGGTACGGACGAACTTACACGGACGGGGACAGGACGGACGGACATACATGTTCGGAGGCGGTACGGACAGACGTACAGGGATAGAGGCGGTATGGTCACATCGGACGTACGCGGACAGAGACGGTACGCACAGGCCGTACATAATCAGACAAGGACAGTACGGACCAGGTAAATGAACGCATGCGGAACTATCGGGAAGTTGCAGTACTGACGATGGAGATGCGATACGGATGGAGAACGTACGAACATGACCAAGAACGAGCAGATGTAGTGGACGAAGCGTGCAGCAAATGCAGTTTTTGCGCGGAAACGCTGTACCGACCAGACAGCGGTCCGGAAATTAAGGAGCGATTGTCTAGCGATTCAAAGAGATTTTTCTCACAAAATCAACCAATGGGCTTTCATGCAAATGTGAGGAATAACCATTGTGTTGTTGGCACAAAAATGAGACATAATCATTATGTCTTAAGGAAGTGGTCAATGGGAGTTCATGCACGCATGCAAGAGAAATGAGAGATTCTATCGCATAAACCTATCAAGACGTTGGAGTAAACCGAGTCGCGTGATAAAGAAGAGAAGTCAAGAAAAGCTCAAGAAAGAGAAGAATCAAGTCGAGGAGATTCTCAAAAACAAGGAAAGGAGAGGAAGTTCAAGATCACCACAGCGGAGTAGCAAAGTATAGGTGGTGATGGTGATAGTAAGATGAAGACGCGGATGACAATAGGCATCAGCACCATACTGAAAGGAGGAGGAGAATTCAGAATTCGAGGACGAATTCTAATAAGGGGGGGGAGAATATAATGACCCTCACCAAGAGTAAAAATCCAAATTAAAATTTTGGAGAAAAAGGTCCGCAAAAGATTTAGCAAGAAGGAGAAGAAAAAAAAATAAGAAGAACGACCGAAGGAAGTCCGAAGGAAAAATCAATAAATTCGAAGATAGCCAATGGCCGGTGTTCGAGAGGCTAAGTCCAAAAGAAGTCGAAGAAGGAGAATGGCCAAGTCAAAAACCTCAAAAAGGCCAAGAGACGGTACGAACGGACATACGCGGACGAGACGGTACGGACGGACGGGGACAGGACGGACGGACGTACATGTTCGGAGCTGGTACGGACGGACGTACAGGGATAGAGGCAGTACGGCCACATCGGATGTACGCGGACAGAGACGATACACACAGCCCGAACATAATCAGACAAGGACGGTACGGACCAGGTAAATGAACGCATGCAGAACTATCGGGAAGTCGCAGTACTGACGATGGAGAACGTACAGACAGAACCAAGAACGGGCAGATGTAGCGGACGAAGCGTGCGACAAACACAGTTTTTGCGCGGAAACGCTGTACCGACCAGACAGCTATCCGGAAATTAAGTCTAGCGATTTAAAGAGATTTTTTTCACAAAATCAACCAATGGGCTTTCATGCAAATGTGAGGAATAATCATTGTGTTGTTGACACAAAAATGAGACATAATCATTATGTCTTAAGGAAGTGGCCAATGGGAGTTCATGCACACATGCAAGAGAAAGGAGAGATTCTCTTCATCTAGAAGACTTGCTCACCAAGTTTCGTAAAGGAGCAAAGGGGAAGCGACCGTGTGCTCGCCATGCATTGGCGAGTTGCACCGCCCATAAACCTCTATATAAGAGAACTTCCCTTTCTCATTTTCGACATTCTCTCAACTTAAAGAAAACTCAAAATTTTCTCTAAGTATTGGCTCTCTCAAAGGCGAAGAGAGAGAGAGAGAGAGACCGGAGGGAGACGCTGTTCGGGTCAAGAGGCGAGACACTGTTCGGGTCAAGAGGCGAGACGTTGTTGGAGACAAGGCGAGACGCTGTTCGGAGAAGCTGTTAGGCGCGAGAGGAAGTTGTCTAATCCGCGATGCTGTAAAATCCGATCATCAATCTGCTAAATCGCTGTGAGTCCTGTGGTGAGTTCTGTGGTAGTTTGCGTGGGGTGCTGCAGGGTTCCTATGGACCTTGTACGTACCCATTGTGTGTTGCATTTAGACTAGGATCATGGTAGGATCAGATAAATGTTGCATGCATAAATTGGTAGGATTCATGCTAGAATTCATGTTTAAATCACATAGAATTATGCTAGGAATCACCATGCCTGTGGAGAATTGAACTGGATATTTTCATGATGAATTTGATGCATTTTTAGCAATTTGGACTTGTTAAAATTTGGACCACAAAGTTGCAGGATTGATAGAACCGATAGATTTTCATTTGCAATAAATTTTTGCGTAAAAATTGATTAAATCGGTTGCATGCATGATTAAATTGGTAGATTTTTATTTGCAATATTTCCTTGCTTAAAAATCGGTTAGGGAGGTTGCATGCATGTAGAACAATCTAGGTTGCTTGAATTTTTATTCTTGTTTTCTGTTGATTGTTGTGTGATTTTCTTGCTTGATTTCTTGCTTGTTATGTTTGAATTTTCTTGCTTGAATTGCTTGTATTATAGTACTAGATTCTTAGAGTTATTTTCACTAACCCTTTGAATTTGTAGTACTTGTCTTAGCTGGTCTCTTGAATTATGTAAGTGTTCTTCTCGAGTCGTAGGTAGGATAGAGTAGTCGATCTTCTGTTTCCGAGCATAGTTGGTTGTCTCGCGAGAGTTCTCAATGACCACTCGCGCGGGACAAAGTCGTGTCTAGCTAGCTACTAGAACGACAACTACTTGACGTCGTAGCATTGGATGGCACATGCGGGTTACCTTTGTGGTTTCCGCATGGGCAGAGGTAAGGAACAGAACAGATTATCGAGGTCCCATAGGTGAAGAGTCTAGGGTAGTCGAGTAATCCTTGATTATTCTAGTCGTCTTGTGTTGTTTAGGAAAAAGAGTCTAGAGTACCCAAGTTACCCTTGTTGTATTCTAGTCGTCTTTGTTCGCTGTGTTGGAGTAAAGAGTCTAGGTGATTTGAGCCGAGTCTTGCTTGATCTAACCTTCTTTACTTGCTTGTTGTTTTGCTTCCGCTATCGTTTCTGTTGCAAAGCTTTGATTGCTTGCTTGTTTGTTTCCTTCCTTGTTGGGGTAGTCGGGGTGGGGAAAATTAGAAGCATGTTTAGGAAAGGGGTACCCAGGCTCACTGAGTAATCTTAGATTACTCATGATAAAATTTTGACTTGCAGGAAGACTAGGAAGGGTCAAGAGTTGGAGCAAACTTTAGGGTGCCGGATAGGGATTGATTTTCTGTGTTTTTGTAAAACCCTATATTTTCCTAAGATGTATTCTTGAAAGTATCCGACTATTTATGTATATTGCTTGATAACTTATTTTCAATGTAATAATTTATTAAAGTAATATATTCAGTTTTTGGGGGAAACATGGCAAGTTGCATCTGATACATTGGTCTTGTCCGGGCCAACACAACGCGCCAGGACCGCGAGGGTTGCAAAGCCTAAGCGAACCTCGGCCGCGGGCGGAGTCAACGTCTAGGAGGACTGGTCGGGAAGCTGCAGCTTCCGTCCCTCGACCGGACCACCCGGGTGCGATTCCCATACGTGACGTTCCGCGGGCTGTCCGAGCCCTCGTCCGGGGCATAGGATGCTTCGGGGGTGTTACAAGCATGGTATCAGAGCGGTGTTTTGAACCCGCGGGCACTTGTGCTTTTCAATGTTTTATCGAGTAAATGCGTCGCAAAAACACAAATTAGAGTTCGGTTGTTTGCTTGTCTAGTTTGAGTGTAAACCTTAGACCTGACTAGCAACTTACCTACCCTTGTGTGTGTGTTTAGATGTCTTCAGGTGAATCAGGTTGCGGGGATAGTTCAGGAGGAGGGTGGCCGAGACATGGGGATGGTTCAGGAGGAGAGTGGCCGAGACATGGTGATTACGAGAATCATAATGGTTATTTGTCAACCGAATCAGAAAGCAGTCACAAGCCTATTGATCCAGATACTTGGAGTGTTGACGGACTACTGGACGAGAATGACGCTAACCCGTCTATTGAGACCGATCCATCAGAATACCTGGAAGGGTCGAAGGAGGTGGAAGTGGATCAGGATGATCAAACAGTGGTGTTGGAGATTGGAGAGCCGAGTCCTATCCAAGTCAGAATGGACGCGCAAGGAAATTTTCAAACCGTTCCAGTTGGAGACCATGTAGAAGAAGATGCCGAGATCGCTGATAGGTTGCAGCATCTGCTGTTGAACCTTGTAGAAGACCAGATTGATGACGCTAATGCCATGGATTACATGAGAGAACATCCGGAGGCAATCGACAGAATTCTCAATTTTCTGATCGAAGTATACCCAACAAATGAAGCTGGTGGTGACGAAGTGGTACCGAAGAGCGAGTGAGACCAGAACTCAAGCGATGGAGATTCTGAGTTATATGAGATAACATCGGAGGAGGAAGAATATGTGGAGGTGATCGAAATATCATCGGACGAAGAAGATGACATACCGACCCTAGTGATCGAGCTGAGGGATGATCAGGACTATGTGCCGCAAGATCCAGTACCGGAGACCGAACCAACTATGGAGCCAAGGGACAATGTTAGTCCAGTACGCAGATCACACCAAGTTGTGCCGGAGCAAGACCTTTCAGACCAAGAGGTGTAGGAGCGAAGCAGTTCGGACCGAGTTGTACCAAAGCGAATCAGTCCGATTCGAGCCATACCATTGCAGATGGTGTTGCTGCAGCCAGAAATCGACCAAGAGGAAGGAGAATTTCCGAGAGAAGGAAGGTGGAATCCGAGGATGCTGGAGGAGGACCTAAGTAATGAGAGGTCACTAAACCGCTTAAGGGAGATGGAGGAAGTACCAAGAGATCCGATGATAGAGATGACCAACAAGATGGACGAAGCAAGGAGGCTGAACCGAGAATGTGTCAGATTTGAGGAAGGAGAGAGTAGTACCAAGAGGCCAAGGATAGTTGACCGTGGAGCGCAGACCGTGACTACGCAGCCGAGAGGCCGTTTGAGGACCAGAGCTACCGCTCGGAAGAGGGTGACTTACCCAGATCGTGTTCATATCAGGAACAATTACTACTTTGACGTGTGTGAAGGAGTAGGACACCGAACCAAGGACTGTTGGAGAACGACGCTGCCACAGTTGTTATCCCGGGAGCGTGTTGTGTGTCGTGAATGTGGGATGCGTGGGCACTTTGCCTATCGCTGTCCAAATCAAGTTGTCCAAGAGGACACTACAAGAAAACAAGCAATTAGCGACTGCACTATTAGTCACTATTTAGTCGCTAAACGGTATATTACGACTAAATAGTGACTAAAACTAATAGTCGTAAATCGAGAGTCGCTAAAATAAATAGTCGTAAAATTAGTCGCCAAATAGCGACTACATTACGACTATTTTGCATAGTCGTAAATTTAGTCGTAATGTAGTCACTAAATTTAGCGACTACGCTACGACTATTTTGCGACTACACAAAATAGTCATAATATAGTCACTAAATTTAGTGACTAATTGACGACTAATTTAAAAAATATTGTATTTATACAGCAATTTATATATACTATTTTAATATATATATATATATATATTAATTATTTTTAAACATATATAAGTTATTGAATAACGGTTTGTTTTTGGAATGAATTGATGTTAAAAATAAATACTATATTTATTATTATGAAACCATGATATTAAAAAAACTGTATTACAAAATAAAACTAAAAACATAATTAAATATAAGAATACATCATACTACTAAAAAAGAAAGTAAATATTGGAGGTATCTTGGGGTAATGCAGAAACATCAAGGAGGTTACTTTGCTTTCCCATATGAGAAGTCTTTTGCTTTTGAGATGAATGTTAAAGATTTTGACCTGAAGCAAACTGCAGAGACGAGACAAGGAGAAAGGAAGCTGAGCTGATGGAAGCATCTCTTAAGGAACTTAAGGCGAGGGAGAATGAGCTCAGGTTGCTTAATGACACCATCAGAGAGAAATCAGCTGAACTGGAGAAAAAAGAAGTTTGCTTACATATACCTAAACTGGATTTAACAAACACAAACGAGGGAGAATGAGCTCAGGCTGCTTACATACCTTGAAGCGAGGGAGAATGAGCTCAGGTTGCTAACATATACCTCCTAAACTGGATTCAACAAACCCAAACAACTTTGAGTCTATATGGTCACATGAATTCTCTTATGAACTGGATTCTCTTGGACTTAGCTCAAGCAAATATACCTTAGCCTTGGAGCCAACATGAGAAGGACGGAATATAAATTGCCTATTCAGGTTACTGACTTGAATAGTGTCCATGTCAATCTGTAACACAAGGGAATCCAAACTGTTAGATGCGAAAATTGATCTTTGTAGATTCTTGACAGGTTGAATACAACGAAGGGTGCTGCATTGGTTTAAACATGAGAGCCCTATGATAAACGGAAGAAAATAGTTTGGTCCTCATCCTGACGCGAATGCTCTTCCACGTTAAGCCTTATAAGTTAAAAAAACGCCCATAAGAGCTCATAGAAATCTGGGTAACTGTTTGCAAAAAAGGCAGTGTTTTACCCTACTTACAGTTCTTCTCTATGCAATGGTACAGACAGGAACTGCAGGAGGACTTTAAATAGTAGATCATCCTACAATTAAATATAGAGAAGATATAATAGAGATCTACTGTATGGTGTTAAACTAAAGCCCCAAAAACGAATGACAGATACAGAAGGATAAACTAAAACCTCATGCATGAACAACCGGACGAAGGATGTGGAAAAGACAACACTCTTCTTGGTAAGAACCTCCACCAAAGGCTTGTTGACCTTATCCGCTCATACTTTCCATCTCCATTGACCTAAATAAGAACTAGTTTGAGTAAGTAACATCGCTGATGTAGTTGCAAACAAAAACCATAGTTATATAATCAACAATGTTAAAAAAAATCTCATGACCCACAATATTAAGACATCTGACCTTGGCTTGGCTTGATTGTGAATTTTAGTCTTTGAAGAGAATGAGAGCTGAGGAACGGCGATTGAGGAAGGAGGAGAAGAAGATTGTGAATGTTAGTCATCACACCTCCATTAGAATTCGTCACATCACCAACCAACTCACACAGCTCCCCATCGTTTCTCACCGCAAGCTGAAAGTGAAGTGACACAATCATAGTCTTCTTGTTATCCCTCTCTGTGTTTCCAGTCAATTCCATAACTTACACAGATCTAATTTACAAAAAAAAAAAAAAAAACCCCTTTCAAATTAGGGTTTTATGAAACCCCGTTCAAATTAGGGTTTTATGAATTTGAAGGTCAAAATAACTGAGAGAGAAGGGGTAATTACCTCGGCGGCTAGCTAAATCCAAGCTACGACACCAACACGTTCGGCGTACTCGTCCTTCTTACGAAATCGAGCTAATCGGCCAATGGGGAACAGGAGACCGGCTGTACTGCTTTTTAGTTGTCGCCTTCTTAGCAAGGCGAGATCCAATCATCGCCGATCTCGAACCCACCAGCAACAAGCTCGCTCATAGTCGGAATTTCAAAGGGTGAATTTGGATTCTGTGAGAGAGAGAGAGAGAGAGAGAGAGAGAGAGAGATGAATTACGGCAGAAGAAGAAGCACAAAAATAGAAAAGGCTTTGAAGAATTTTAGGCCCATATTTCATTTTCCCTCTATATTATAAATCTTTCAATGTAAATTTTAGATTATTTTCAATTTTGAAGTATGAGTATAAAGTTCAAGGTTTAGAGTTTATAACATGGTTTGGGATTTAAGTTTTAGAAATTTGGAACTAGAAAATTATATATATATATATATATATTGAATTGTTGGTTAAAGATTTAAATTTATAAGTTAGTAGGTTTTTTAAAACTTATTTTTTGTAAAGAAAATATGTAAATAGTTTTAAATATTAGTTTTATGGTTTATGAATTAATTTCTATGATCAAGAATTTAAAGTTCAAGATTTAGAGTTTATGATTTAGGTTTTGGAGTTTGGTTAATGGTTTTGGGTATAGGGTTTAGGGTTAAGATTTAAGATTTGTGATAGATTAATTTTCTTATAAGTTCTAAAGCTTGGTTTATGTATATATAATAATAATTATGTTTTAGTTTTATGGTTTATGAATTAATTTCTAAGATTAAAAATTGAAAGTTAAAAATTTAGAGTTTATGATTTAAGTTTTGGAGTTTGGTTAAAGTTTAAAACTAAATTTTAAATTTTTTAATTTTCTTAAATAGCGACTGATATGCAACTTTTTACCAACCTTTACCTTGAGTCACATATTAGTCGCTAAATTGGTGACTATTTAGTGACTACTTGTTCTGGTATGCGATATAGTCATAAAATAGTCGCTAAATTGGTGACTATTTGTTTCGATATGCAATATAGTCATAAAATAGTCGCTAAATTACGACTAATATACCGACTATTATATGTAGTCACAAAAAGGCGACTAATATACGACCAAATATTTATAGTCGTAAAATAGTCACCCAATAGTCATTAGATAGTCACCAAAAATAACGACTACATATGTAGTCACCAATTGTAGTCGTAAAAACCATGTTTTCTTGTAGTGGGAAGTGAACCCCAATGACCAAGTCTTGTATGCGAGAGAAGACCCGTCAGGTCAGGATGTTCGAGCCGAGAACCAGTTCAACCAAGCCGGAACCTCATCGTCTCTCCCCCACAGCCTTCCCCTTTTATGAAAAATAAAATACTATTGCCCGAGACTGTATGTTTCTGACGTAGAGTATCTTCTATATTCCTAGTTTGAGCATGCTCTTGGTCTTGGACCTTTGATATGAACTGAGGAGTGTCTGCTTTCGTTATGTTTCGTTTTCATTTTTGTTATATACATTTCCTTTATAATGATTAGGCGATTGTAGCCTAATTTTTTTTTTTTTTTCATTTTCTTCTTGTTTGCATTATACTTTGTAAAGGCGAGATGTTTTTAATTGATTTAATAAAGATTTTTCTCAATAAGCATTGAGGGTTGGGGTTACTTTTCTCCATGTAGCATTGTGTAATCCATTTACCTAATTCAATGGAGGATGATAAAGACCGAAGAAAGGTAAGGAAATCATAAGTGTGTAGGTGGCAAAGTGGCCTATCACCTATGAGTAGTTAAATTGACTCTTTTTTTTGTTGTGAACATGGCATATCCGAAATCCTATTCACGAAGGTTTTTGTGAGTATAGAAAATGAAAAAGATCTTCTTCGTTCCCTAAACATAGAGGCCCACTAAACTAAAGAAAGCCGCCAAAAACCCTAGAGAGCTCGTGAGAAAGAGGGAGCTCTCTGTCCTCACCACCGTCAATGTCGTCTCTGTTCGTTACAAAATGTTTGTCGCATGAATGAATGAGGACTAAATATGCATGGATAATTGCTATAGTGTGAATCATGCTAGAAGGAGTGAATCATTAAGTCGCTAGGTTTTGTGTTGCGTGCTAGTTAATGCAGGATATATAATTTTTCTATTTTAATTATTAATAATTAACAAATGTAATTATAATACTGTAGTTATTTTATGGGGGAAAACCCGAAAAATACGCCAACTAATTTTTTTTTGCCGTTTAATTCCTCTAGTTATTAAATTTCCCAAAAAATATCTGGTTTATTTTCCGTTATCTTTAAAAATCTTCATTTTATTAATAACGGTTGATCCATACTTACACACCCTGTTTTAGATATCGCTAGGCGCTAGTCGGGCGGTTGGACTGTGCCTAGCGCCTAACAAAAAAATCGTAAATTAAACAGGAATTAATCGGGAATTAGTTTTAGGATTATTTTATTAAATTAATAATAAAATAAAAAATATATAGTATTAAATATATGTATAGTTCTGTTTATTTTAAAATAAAAATATCAAATAAAATATAAAATTATAGTATTGTCTTTAAAATTCTGGTAAACACATAAAAACATAATTTAAAAGAAAATTTATGATTTTCATTAAAAGTTTGTATATTACTTATTGTAAAACATCATAAACTCTTAATTTAAATGTCTAAATAACAAAAATACATATTTGATTTATATTTGGTTTTAAAAATAATTATTATATACAAAATTAAGCGGGAAGTAATCGAATTGTACGGGTTATAATCAAATTGGACAGGTATAATTAGATAATCGATGCTAGGCGGGGATTAGTCATTAATCAAGGCGGAGAGAGTGGACCTAGCGATTTTACGGGGCGTAATCGGTTCTAGGCGGAGATTTTTAAAACAAGGCTTACACATAACGACTGTTAACTCTAGTGACGGAAATGTTAATCAGGATTAAAATATAACCCCACGTGGTTAATTAGAAGGAACTAAAGACAATTTTGCCCTCTTCTTCTTCCCCCAAATCGATTTCGAGTTTTAGAACCCTAAAATTTCAGAAAATCAAATTTGGTTTGAGAGAATGGTGAGTTTGGTTTGAGAGAATGGTGAGCCAAAGTTCAGGGTCTGATGTGAATTCAAACCGGAGCTGGGATCCTCTTTGCAGCACATGTGGTAGAGTTACAACTGTTGCGAAGTCATGGACCAATGACAATCCGGGTAGAAGATTCTATAAATGTGTTGTTCATGGATTCTGCAATTGGGCAGATGAACACTCACCATATGGGTGGCAGAAGGTGAGCTTACTAGAGGCGATAGATGAGATTAAGCAGCTGAAAGAATCTCTTAGGGCAATGAATGAGCAAATGGTAAGTGGTTCCAACACCGATTTACTGAAGACAGAGGATGAAGAGAAAAAGAAGCTCGAGATTTCAGTTATGGCAGCTACTGAGAGGGAAAAAATGCTTCGACAGTTCATCTTGTTGTCTTGGGGCGGATTCATTGTTGTAATTGGGTTGATTCTTGCAATGGGGAAGTAGGTTACTCTTATGAATTTAAAGTTGTTTTGACTATCTTTATCTATGGATGTAATTGTACTCTTATAAATGAAATCCAAAAAACTGAAATCCAAAAAACATCTAATGTCATTCATAGCCGATAGTTTGAAATTATAAGAATCCCTCCACCAAAAACAATCATGAACCTATGATAAGAAAGACATCATCCTACTCAAAATCATCCTACAAGTGATAGTTGGTACACAAAAGACTGGTAGAGACTGGTCTTAATACTAATCCAACTTTTTCTCAGGTCTCCAAACGCCAAACACCTTATCAGACCAAGGTGACATAAAAAATACAGGCGGCTTTGGAGCATCATCAGATCCACTTACACGACCCTTACCACGAAACTTGCCTTGAGCCTTGCCACAACCATTTCCACGTCCAGGAGGACGTCCACGTGCACGTCATGTACCAGTTTTTTTAGTTGCAGTTGGAGCACTTGAATGTTGCGCTGGAGCAATTGAATGTTGCGGAACTTCTTGATTTTGTGTGGATTGACTTTGAGCTAGAGGTGGTGTAGATTGACTTTGAGCAGCCCTCCACCTTTTTGGTGCATTTTGGAAGCTTCATGGGTCATCATTATCCTATAACACAACCATGATTACACATTAGTCATACTCAATCAAACAAATATCATCTTACACCTAATCCAAATTACTTACCAGACTCTTTCGTGGTCTGCCCCTTTTGCGTGGAGGAGCAGGTTGTACTGCTTGTTATGTGCCGGTTCCCTTGTTGTGTCCTATTTGCTTACAATTGCTACAAATCACAGTTTTACCTTCTCTTGTAAGCTTAGTTGGATTAGTTGATGATTCACCTGGCTCCTTTATCCTGTTTTCTTTGGGCGCCCTCGCTTCTTCCTCTTATCAGGCACTTCAATTGGTCCTTTGCCCGTTCTCTTCCACAATCTTTCGCCATTTACAGGGTCTATGTTCTCCTTGTATGTATCTTGCCAATGTCAGAGTGTTGTTTGTAAATATCTATCAACATAACTACACCGAAAACATCACATTAGTCGACAATCACATTACAAATGAATATATGAGCAAGTTCATAGTTACATACTCTTCTGAATCACGGTTGTGGCAAAGAGTTCAAAGTGGGGAAAGGCTAAGGCAAAGTAAGGAGCAGCTCGTTTCGTGGGGTGAGGAGGTTGGCTCTCATGAACGAAGACAAGGACTTGAGCGACAGGACTTGATTGTTGTGAGATAGGGGCCAAATCCGGATCCTCGATTCCATCATTTCTTCGTTGATGAGCTTGATCATCTTGGTTGTTGTAATGATTTGGATTGGTAGGCTCAAAGGGGCATCGAGAGGTAGGGTGCATAATCCTGCAGCAATTAGTACAGATTTTTTCCATCTTCTCATACTGAAATCCTAGCATGGCTCTGTCACCTGTTTGAAATCTCACCCTTCTAAAAAACCTAAAGCGATCAGTTATGGAAACCCTGATTTTCACTCGGAGGAATGAAATCTGGTTGGTAACTGAGTCTTCAAAGTCCACCTACACTAATTCCCCTAATGATCTAGCTATCCTGCGGATAGGTTTAGCAGAAACATAGGAGATAGGGATACCCCTGATTTGGACCCAAAGATCTAAAGAAGTTAAGAAATCCTAACGTGGTAAGTCATCCCACCTTTGCAAGGCAACAAACCATCTATTAAAGCTCCATCGTTCCCGGCGTAGTACTGATATCAGCTCTCTTTCAGAATGGAAACGAAACTGGACAAAACCGAAGATGCTAGTCCCCAGGCTGTATGAAGGTTTGCCGCCACTTCAAACAGATTTTGATCCACAGGATTTAGTGGTCCGGAGATCAAGCTAAGCCTGTTACTTGCTAGGACATCTTCATAATCTGAGTTTGGGATTAGGAGTTCTGGGTCTTCTCTCCCTAGTGCGAAATTTTGAATCTCATCCCATAGATCTTTCTCCATTAGACTCTCTAAGAAGGAAAACGATGAGGTTTGAAAACGCTAGTAATGGTTATATATAAGAGAGAGAAGGGTTAAGAAGGAAAAAGGAAGAGGTAATAAAATTTTAAGAATACTGCAGAAGTTATCCAAACAACAGGATCAAGGGAGAAAATATATACTGTAGTAGAACCAAAAGGATTGAAAGTAGCGAGATAAGATGAAAAAAGGATAAGTGAAGGGAATCAGATAAAGTCAACTCATTGAAAAGAAAAAAACTGGGAAGAGACAAAAAAACATCTATCAAACCTCTTCAGAATATTTAATCTTATACCTAATTCAAACCTAGCAACCAGGAGAAGCCTATGTATTTTTCGGTTCTTCTAAAGCAAAAAGGCTGTTAAGCCACCTTGGAGGACCCATAGCTACGTACGACTGGAAGAAATTTTTTTGAGTCGCACTACGGACAATAAGGGTAGCTCCTTGATTGGAATGTGATTGTGCATTCTCCATTTTCCACTCTTTTATGAAGCAGAGACTTCTTCTTATTTCCGATGCATAAAACTGGAAAGAAGGTCATTCTTGAGAATAGTTAATTGCATTGATCATTTGAGAGGCTTCTGATGAAAAGATCACCTGGTAAATATGATGATTAACCATAATATCAATAGCCCACATGGTACTTTGAAATTTGGCATCCACCAAACTGGTAATGTTAGAGAATGAACGTCGACTATGCATCTTAACTTTGCCATTCCAATCTCTTAAACCAAGAAAAGCCTCCTGTTTGAGTAGTTTTGCACCATGCCATTCCGATATTACATTTCAGCCAAGAGTTTGGAGGACTAATCCAATCCAGGGACTTTGGAACTAGCCTGTCGAGTTTCCAAACCTTGAGCATTAACCCATAACGTTGCTTCCTCTCTTATTTTGAGAACCAAAACTAGTATATCCTTTGATTTTCCTTCAAAAAAGAACTCATTTTTGTGTTTCCATAGGTACCAAAGCATCTAGGGAAAGCTTTTTCTAATATAATTGGGGATTTGCTGATTGTTATCTATAGAGAGCAAATAGGAGATATTAGCATATTCAGAGACCTGATGAAAACCTTCTTCAGGGGTAGGAATCTCCGACAGCGCCCATACTTGTCTGGCAATGGAACAAGAAAAAAGAACATGATTGATAGATTCTTTCTCATGTCCACAAAATTGACATCTCAGATCTTTGCTCAATCCTCTACTTTCCAATCTGTCTGCAACAACAATAGTTCCACTTAAAGCCCTCCAAATGAAATTTTTAATTTTTGGCGAGGTATGTAGAGACCACACCTGAGTCTTTAGATCGTTAAGAGAGGGTCTCATTTCTGCTTCAAAGATCAGATTCGGTTTATTCAATTGGCTTGCTAAAGTGTACCCTGTTTTGACTGAATAATCTCCATTCTTAGTATGTATCCAACTCCAAAAGTCTGACTTTGATATTACTAGATTATTCGCTAAAATAATAGACACGTCTCTGGGATAAAATAATTCCTCTAATGAACTTTGATTCCAGGTTCTCGTGAACAAGTTAATTAAAGTAGATACCTTCAAATCCAGATTAATGAAAATATTTTTCGTTAAAGGAATTCTTCTTCGTCCATCATCTAAGAGCCACAGATTGGTCCAAACATAATTATTTTGACCATTGCCAATCATTATGTTGATCCCTTTCAGCAGTAGTTCTCTACCATGAAGAACACTTCTCCAAATGTAAGAAGGTCGGTAACCCATTACTGCTGTTAGTATCTGATTGTTATCAAAGTATCTACTCTTCATAACCCTAGCAAACAAACAGTCAGGGTTTTGTAAGATTCTCCAAGCTTGCTCAGCTAATAATGCCTGATTGAAAGCCTGCAGATCCTTAAAATCTAGTCCTCCTTGATCTTTCCTTAAGTAGAGCTTATCCGAGCTTATCCAGTGAATCTTTTTCTTATGTTCCATTGAATTCCACCAAAAAGTACACATTGCGGAAGTAAGTTTTTGACAAGTGGTAATAGAAACCTTAAAACATGTTATCGCATATACAGACAAAACCAGAGCAACTGCTTTCAGAAGGATTTCCTTTCCTCCTAAAGAGTTTGATCAAACCATCTTGAGAGTCTAGATTTCAGTCTATCATAGACATAGTCAAGCATATCTACCTGTGATCCACTAAAACATTCTGAAAGGCCTAAATAAGATCCTGCACTCAGATCTTTATAGAGTTCTGAGTGTGCTGATCTACTTTTGAGCCAAAAGTTATCGAAGATTTGTTGACATTAATCTGTTGACCCGACATATCACCATAAGACCGCAATATACTTTGAAGGTTGTTAACCTGGTAGAGAGAAGCTTTACAACTAAAGAGACTATCATCAACAAAAAGGAGATGATGGAGAGAAGGCCCAAAATTAGAAAACTTTATTCCTTGAATTGACCCATCAGTCTCAGCTCTATTCAGCATGTGGGTAAGACCTTCATTGCAAAGAAAAAATAGGAAGAGAGAGATAGGATCTCCCTGTCTCAAGCCTCTCTGAGGGGAGATCATGCCAAAGGATTGATCATTTAGTAGGACAGAATAAGTAATTGTGGTAACACAAAACATAATCCACTGAACCCACCTACGATGAAACCCTAAGGTAATTAACAATCTCTGAAGATAATTCCATTCCAATCGATCAAAGGCTTTGGACATATCAGACTTTATTGCCAAGTATTCTAAAGAAATGGAAGGATGAGTTCTCAACGCATGAACCATTTCATGAGCTATTGAGATATTGTCAGATATTAGACGTTTGGAAACAAAGGTTGACTGAGTTGGGGACACTATTTCAGGTAAGAGGGGTTGCAGTCTCGAGGCTATAATCTTGGATATGATCTTATAAAGGACTGAACATAAACTATTTGGTCTAAGATTTGACATTAGATTGGAATTCCTGACCTTAGGAATAAGACAAAACTGTGTGTAGTTCCATTCAGTTGGAAAGGTTCCTATGTTAAAAAATCTCTGCACTTCCTCTATAACTTGAGGACCGATGATTTCCCAGTAATGTTGAAAGAACAGGCCTGTCATTCCATCTGCTCTCGGGGCTTTAGTAGGGTTTATTGAAAAAACTGCTTTTTTGATTTCTCCACTAGTCACTTTGCTTATTAAAATTTCATTCATTTGGGCAGAAACTTTAGGATGAAAATCATGGAATACCAATCGAAACTGCTTAGGTTAGATGAATGGAATAATTCGTTTAAGGAAGTGATAACAACCTCTTCTTTTGAAGCCTCTGATTTTTGAATGTTCCCATTGGTATCCATCAAGGCATGAATTCTATTTCTTGATCTATTTGCTTGAACAGAGGCATGGAAACAATTTGTGTTACAATCTCCTTCCTGTAACCATTTTTCCCTACTCTGTTGACTCCAATAGGTCTCTTCTTCTCTATAGGCTAGAAGCAACTGATTCTTAAGACCATGAACATGAGAAAAGGAAGGAAAAGAGGAAGATTGTTCCTGTTCTAAAGTAATATGAAGCTGATTAATTTTATCTAAAGAGTTGAATTGATTTTCCTTTTTCCAATTTCTTAAAGCCTTCCTGCATCTCTGAATCTTATCCGAGATTGAAGAGATAGGAGAATTGTTGAACCAAGCAAGGGAGATAGCTTCTTTAACCAGGGGTTTATTTAATAATCCTTTATCAAATCTAAAATTCCTTCTGCAAGGACTACTAGAGGATAAAAGTTTGACAAGAACATGTTTGTGATCGGATCCTCTTTTTTTCTAAAAATTGCTGATTAGAGGCTAGAAATAAGTTAAACCAGGTTTTATTCCCAAAACATCTATCTAATTTGCTCTGGATCCACAAGTCACTTCTTTTACCTCCCCAAGTGAAGCTATTACCATGAGAAGGAAGTTCAGTCATATCGCAGGTTCTGAGCATGTCCACAAAAGGTAAGAAGGAGGCCTCGCTTCTTCTAGGTCCTCCTATTTTCTCACCATTCTTCAGAATTTCGTTGAAGTCCCCAAGCATACACCAACTTTCTTTTCTTGTTAAACCAATACGCATTAGTTTTTCCCAAACTAATGGTCGGTAAGTAAACAACGGATCTCCATATACACACGAGACGAAGAAATCTAGTGAACCAAACTTAAGATGGAGGTCTAGGAGGTTCTTATCCACATAAAGAAAGGTGATATCAACATTGATTTTCCAAAATAAAGCTAAACCTCCGCTCTTTCCTATAGGGTTGATAGTAAATACTCTATCATATCCTAACCATTCGTGTATATCTACCAAAACATTACTATTATTCATAGTCTCCATCAAAAACAAAATCTCAGGGAAATATTCTTTAAGTATTTCCTTGAGACGAGGAATTGTCAAGTCTTGGAACCGTCCCAATCCTTGACAATTTCAGCTCAGAATGCTCATTAGATTGTAGACGATCCCTCAATTGGGACCATCTTTTGTTTTGTGTTCTTAGCTACTTTGTGAAGCTTATTTTCTTCTACTGAACCTTTCCTTTTACCCAACAAATTTAATCCTGAATCTAAGGTTAATTCAGAATTTATTGGAGGATAGTGTATAAGAATACCTATTTTGTTTCGTGTTGGCTTAAGAGATTTCTTTCTGGAGGAAAAAATTGCTTTTGCTGTTCCAAAAGTGCTAGCATCCGAGTTAAGAATATCATAGACATAAGAAGAGTCCAACGGAACTTCATAAAGGTTTGCTATGTCTGGAGGATCCCTTGCAGAGGCAGAAGGTAGGTTTCAAAGTCTGTTCTTGAGTTCCAAGTTGAGCGTCTGTTGAGTCTTCATACAACATGGGTGAAACTGGATTGCTAATCTTCCGGATTGGAGGAGCCAAGTCTTGTTCAATTGGAAAGGTTAGAGCCGGAGAAGTAAAAGATTCCAAGACTGTGGATCTATCATGAACTAAGTGCTGTAACTCTTTGCCCTGAAATTCTTTTTGCTTATGAAGAAACAGAGGGCACTTCTCTCGTTCATGTGTGAGACGCTGGCAGAAGTAGCATCTCTTCTGAATCCTTTCATAATCATATAGGATTGTAACAGCTTCACCAGAAGGAAGAACTATCACTTTGAATCTTCGAAGTGATTTTGAAACATCAAAAAGTATCTCCGCTCGAACAAAATCCTGATTCTAAGAAATTGATGGATCGTAATCAAGTTGAGTAACTGGTCCTCCGAATTCTGCAAATACCTTAATTGATTCTTGCGTGTGATGGTTAACCGGTATATTGCGAATTTGTACCCATATTGGAATTGATTGGAGGTAAGCAGGCGTAGGTGATTCAACCCATCTAGTAAGGACTATTGTCCACTGATTATACGTATGCACCCCCAGGCTAAGTATCTTTTCCAAATCTTGTTCGTACTTGAAGATAAATTAGAATTTGTCTTTCGAAAGAGCCACTCCCCTAACCCCTGTCATAAATTAACCACTTCCTTGGCATATCCAAAACTATATCCGAAACGTTTTGGCAATCAGGATTGAGAATTCTACCCATTAAACTCATAGAATTTGTATTCTTTGAAGAAAACTGGGGCAGATCCGGCAGATTAAATGGCTCATCTGCTTCTTCTAGTGACATGGCCTTAATCATGTTATCAATTGATTCACACATACTTTAGGAGCTTCGGTTGATTTCAGGATAGACAGGCTGATAGCAGCAGAGTTTCAGAATAAGAAGAAGGTTTTGAAGATCTTGGAGAAACATAATAGATGAGAATTAGAAACCCAGAATATACTAAACAAGGATGTAAACAGGTGAAAAGTAAGAGGATAAGGGTGTTTTTCCGACAAAATATTTTTCCTGGATGGTTAAAGACTCTATTACACTGAGAGTATCCTAACCCAAAAAAGGGAAGCCATTTTAAAGTTATATTGATTTATTTCTTGCAAAATGAAGTGAAAATAATGAAAGAGAAGAGTAGAGATGCTAAGCGGACCTATAACCCGTGGACTTGGCCCAAATAGTATCACGATGGGGTGGGTATGGAAACAAATATATTAGACCTGTTTTGACAAATCCATATGAGTTGTGGATTTTAACGGGTTAGCGGGTCGACCAAAGGGCTATCCAATTTTAAATTAATCTTTTAGAATATATTTCTTTTTCAGTTATTTTATAAATATTAATTATAGGTCCATGGGCGGATTTTGCATTCGGTTTTAACGGACATAACTTTTTTGCATTCGGTTCTCAATATCAATCCTTTTAAAATTCTGGAACACGTTGTTGTTGTCAAGGTGAGCTAAATTAGCCATTGTATTTAATATTTGTGTCAGGACCCGTGGGACAAAATATTATTTTATCTTTTATAAATATAATCTATATATTATTAAAATATAATTTGTGTTTAAGTTTGTTGTCTAATTATTTTCAAAAATCTATATATCTCTCATGATTGTGTGACTTAATAATATGTGTTAATGTGTATAATTGAATGATATTATGTTATTTTATTTATATACTAATCTAATAATATAGGCAATTTTTGCCTAATTTCTGTAAATCTAGTAATTATTTTTTACTTAAAACATAAGTATAATTTTTATGTTTTAAATTTTTTTTTGACCCAGAAAAAGGATTAAAAAACATTATTATATTGGAATTATATCCTTTAAAGTTATATAACCCGTGGAAAGTGAGGAAGGTGTATATAGAGAGATGATTGTTAAGGTAAGTAAATCATGTCTCTTCACGCTATATGATGAACTTCCTATAGTAGAGAATCATGTATATACAGCGATGGTAACTAAGGTAAGACAATTAAGGATATCATTTATGTGGTTTATAGTGCAATGTAAATTTTTTTACAATTTGGACTTCGATTTTTATACAACCTAAACATACGAAGGCCCATAAATTATGTACATTGATTATTATCAAGGAGCCCATAAAATGATCAGAGGTCTACAAAATTTAATGGCATTAAAATGCAAAAACATTCCAAAAACGTATTTTTGAGCAACAACGGCTGCAAAAATATTAGTATAGATTGAATGGATGGGTGACTAATTATAAGGAAAAATGTCATTTAAACCATGAACTTTCAAATTTTGGCCATTTAAACCATGAACTTTGTTGTAAACCATTTAAAACATCAACTTTGTTGTAGGCCATTTATATATATGCAATAACAAGATCCTTCATTCACAAGTATATACGTGACCATACACATGCAAACATAAATATATACAGGAAAGTCCACATAAGGCAAAAAATACAACAATATATTTTTAGACAGAGTGATATCTTGTGTTTTATGTAATTTTAAAGCTTAATTTTTTATTGTTTTGTGCATATTCATGAGCATTTAGGTTGTTTAGGTTGCATTTTGCATCAAGTTTGTTATCTCTGGAGTAGAGATGCACAAGGAAAGTGTGCTTTGGAGCCAAATAAGTCAATAATTAGCAATATAATGGAAAACACACATTTGGATGCACACAAGATGATCGATGATTCAGAACCAGTCTGCAGTCTCTCAAAGATCGACTCGTATGAAGACCTTGCCTTGGGATTTAGCTCCAGAGTTCTCTATCTAAGTTATTGGAAATTGAGTAAACCTTTCAATGGAGGTGATTTCAGGCCAATCACATGTGCGTGTAAAGAGTTATACCTGTTTGAGTGAACGTATATACAGCCAGAGTGAAGACTGGAGCCACAAGACAAAACGATCGACCATTTGGTCGATCAAACAGAGCCAGACTTCACCAGACCTCCAGACTTCACACGATCGGCCGAGCAATCGATCATTTGGTCGATCAAGACACAAGACGGACCCCAGACTTCAACAATCGACCATTTGGTCGATCAAATGGTCGATCAACCCGAGCTGGACTTGACCAGACTTCCCACACTTGACCAATCGACCAAGAGATCAACCAATGGTCGATCAAATATAATTTTTGGAACCAAAACCCGGTTTGTTCCGTTTTTCTATGATTTGTTTTATTCCAATCCGGTTTGTCCCGGGTTAGTTTCCTATTTTCCTATAAATATACTAACTACTCATTAGGAGAAAGAATCCTTTTTTTTTTAGCAATTGTTAGGGTTTTTAAGGTTTGCTTTTCTGGATTTTTTGAGACCTTTGTTTGATTTCAAGTTTTTAATAGTAATCTTTTCTTCATTTCTCCTAATCTATAACCTCTTGTTATGATTTCACAAAGATCAAGCTTTTTCCTTTGTGTGATCATGATTAGGAGTGAGTAGATCTTTTAGGACTTTGGGCTTGGTAGATTAGGGGGATAGATGGTTGATCTTTGATGTTTAGGGGTTTATTTATGTGTTTCCTATCTTGTTTAGAGATAATATTGTTAGATAGCCTTGATCAAGCTTGAATCTAGATATTAGGATTTCCATGCCCAGAAGGTGTTTATTGAAATTCCTAAACCATCCTATTCAAGAGCTTTGCATTCCTAGCCAATGGAAATTGATGATTAGGGTGCTTAGTGGTTTTTTGACTTGTTTATAATGCATGCTTATCTTGTGATTACTTTTGGAAATTGTTGATTATTACTTGATTAGCATAGAATCTCTATCATAGAAATGAATTGATTTGCATAAGTGTTCTAAGCTTTAGGAATGTTCTTGATTGTTGCTTAGACATCTAAGATTGTTTAGCTATCCCCCAAGTCATTAACCTTGCCCAAGGTTCTCTTGTTTCATCTTGATTTTAAATCTGTTCTTAGTTGTTTCGTTTGTTCTCTTTCAGTTTGCATTGTTTGTTTGCTTATTTAAAGTTGCTTCTTAGCTAGTTGTTACTCAAAACCCAAATCTTTGTTTAAGTTTAGATTAAGCTCTCTTGTGTATTCTTAGTGTGTGAGTCTTTGCAGATTTGTGGATTGATAATAATTGAATAGACCAAAAAAGTACTACATCACAGAGCATGTAATACAAAATGAAAACACATAAAGCTTTGGAATACGATTGAAAATTTGGATGAACAGATCCTCGTTGCTTGTATATTCTTATAGAAACCCAAAATCCCTTTCGCAGAGAATAATTAACTGATAGTGTTTGGGGGAAATCTTTGTTCAAAAGAAGCTACTATTCAGAGAATGTTGCATGGAGATATTGGCGGCAAGGGGATATGAATCTTAAGGTCCAGGTTAAGCTCATTCTTCTCTTCTCGTGTCATCTTGGTTAACGCTTTCTCCTGTGCCTCCGCAGCATCTTTGAGCTTCTTCTCCAACTTAACAAAGGATTCAGAGCTTGTTAAATGTTAATATTGGAAAAATAGAAAGCAGTCAATTATGATCGATGATGATACTTTTACCTGCTCTGACATTTGTTTCAAATTATCCTTATACGATATAAGTGACTGATTCTTCATTTCCGCTGCACGTTCTTCTGAATAGTTCTTTGATTCCAGCTCTTCATGCTTCTTCCGTAGTTTCTCTTTTTCTTCCTGAGATACCATGGGATTCGATCTTTTTAAAGTTTCATATATACATGAGAATATATGCTAGAAATAAAATTTTTTACCTTTATCATATGGTATGTATCATCGGTATATGCCTCTCCACGGCTGCTCCTTCTGATATCATCTACTAAGGAGAGAAGCTTATGGACTTGCTCTGCCTTCTTGTCTACATCATGAGTCTTGTTATCGATCACGACCTTTCGGTTACCCGACATCCTCATAACTTCCTACAATGAAAAGTATACGGATATGAAAACCATAGACCTAAAACTTGGTATTTTAAGTCGAATTCCTCAAAACACTATACAAAAGTTTTATTTTTTCAAATATATCAACAAATACAAAAATTGATTTTCAATGATGTAAGTTTTTTTTGTTTTTGGGTTTGGGTTGACTATTTAAAGTTTATAGGGGTTTTGGTTAAATTTTTCAAGATTTAGAGTTTAGTTTTGAATGTTAAAAATTTAGTTTTACTTGTGTGGTAGTTTTAAAATAATATATTTTAGTGGTAGTTTTGGAAGAAAATTTCTCATTTTGGTTTTATTTACAAGAATTGGCCTTTTAATACTCCTAACTAGGTAAGGATAAATCAATTTAAAAAAATTATTTTAAGCAAAATTATTATCTAGAACCAATATTGTTTGTGTCAAACATAAATACATAATATGTAATTAAAGTTTTTTATTTATGTATTCAAAACAGCATTTAATACGTTTCACCCGTGAAATTTTTGAATGTGTAAGAGATTTTATGGTAGAGAAAATATTGATATTATATCTTTTTATATTTTATTTTGTAATCATAACAATTTTGCATATTTCTTATGTAACCATAACAACATATACTAAATTACTCAGTTTAATTATTTAATTTTATTATATGTTATTAACAATCAGATTCTAAACTAAATTATATGAAAATAATCTACTTTATTGATTTAAGTTTTTTGATTAGGCTATTTAAATCTTTTGAGTTAGTCAGTTTGTTAATATTTTCTATAAATGACCGATTATTACCAAAAAAACCATTATGAAAAAATTATTGAAATTCCAAAATCAACGTATTCGTGTAAGAACCCGAGAAATATGAGAACGTGGTAAAAAAATATTTATAAAATGTTACAATCTATGGCAATATATAGTTTTATGTGTTTTAAAAATCAAATTTATATTTATGGTTTATCGAGTAACTATAACAGTTTTCCATAATCTAATAGCCACTCATTTTAAATATATTATAAATTTTTTTGGGTTTATTTATAATGATAAGGGTTATTGTCTCATTCCTTTTTAATAGCATATATATATGAATATACAATTAGAACGTATATTCTTATTCGGTTATCAATATTTCCATTTTTAATGAATAATGACACTAAATGTTGAGATTAATTAGTTTACATACTAATATATATATATAAATAATCACACATCATGATATATTGATATCCCCTAATTTGTTGTCATTTTTATATTTGTTTATAAATATATATAAATCTATATTTATTGGGAATTATTTTTTTTTTAATAAGTTGAAGATAATTAAAGGGTAATATACTTATTTCTATAATCTATTATAGTAATAACTATTGAAAGCTTGTTATTTAAATTATTATGGTAATAATACTAACATAAAAATAACATTTTGTTTTATATGATTATGTTAATAAGTTATATGTTTAATAAGTTATATGTTTTTTATTTTTATTAACTTTATATTAATTGATATTTGCCGATAAAAGTAAAACTAAGAGCACTGCATGTATCCCTCCTTCAGCTAGAGTTAGGCATCTAACAATCTCCCTACTTATAAACTCAGCCGATGCCGACAAGTCAAACAGACCTGCCCCACATTAAGCAAGCAATACCTATTATTTTTTTATTACTCAAGAGTGATCCTAAAGGCTTCTTAGGCCTAAAGACTAATCTTCTGGACTCTGAGGAAACCAGGTTAAACTTCGAATCCCCGTGGCCAATGCTATTCGAACCCAGGTGGCGGGACTTTTCTTCCTCTACCACTGGACCAAGGCGACTTGGTTAAGCAGTACCTATTGTTTATGAAATCAAATGCAATGACCATACTGTCAATTCAGTCCAAGGTTCAAGTAATTAACAATATACCTGGAGTATCAATCACATTGATTTTGTGACCATCTTTTGTCACAACGCCGTGGGTCTGACATTTCATGGTTACGCCAGAAGCGTGTGACTTTGAATCAAACACTTTTCTCCCAATGAGGCTGTTCGCAGTCGCGCTTTTTCCATTCCCTGTCCGTCCTACTAGGATTATGTTTTCAGCTTGCTTTGAAGAATGACCTTTCTGTTGAGCTCCACCCTTGTTCATCTTCACAAAATTTATGCACCCTTTGTTGACTATAGTTGAAATTTTGACTTACACGACAAAAAATATATATAAAATTTTGGTTCAACACTTTCTAGAGAGGACATGAGATAATGTCATGTACAGTCTTTGCATAAACTGTAAATATAAGGAAATAAATTTGTGTTTACTATTTAAAAGTCATAAAAGCATAAAGATATAAAAATGAAGTCATAGAACATAAAAAGAAAACCAACTGAATTTATATTTATGTAATGTTAATATATAATATGAGACTTGAACTTAGTTTAGCAATTTCATTTTGCTTTCGTAATTAAAATGGCATAATTATAATCATCGTTTCTTACATTTATAGGTACTATATGTTTCTAAATTCAAAGATTTGTAGTTTATTTTATAGTATAATATATATTAGCTCTAAAGTCAACAAAACATGGTCATTTTGGTCCACTTATTATTTATAAATTTCTTCGAATTGTTTTCTACGTACTAATACAGTTTCATGATTCCGAATAATATTGAAAAAGATGTTGCAAACGTATATGTTTTGAAGTTTGTCCTCCTTAAGCATGTTCCGTATTTTTCCCCTTTTTAAAAATAACCATTCATTTTCTTTAGAAAAAAGAGACGAAAATTTTATATAAAAATTAATGTTGCTGAAAAAGTTGTATCTTTCTGTTAAAAATAGCATAGACTTGTTATCTAAGATTTAAAGCTTAGGTTAAGATATTAGGACGAGGACGAGCATCTCCGGTGGGGAGCATCTCCGGTGAGGAGTACTCTATGTGTTGCTTTTCTATTTAGGGCCAAAAAATAAATAAAAAACCCATACATAATATTGTCCAATTATTTGAGAATCGTTTCTACAATACAAAAAGGAGCGGAAGCAACCCATAAGCAACGACACGTGTTAGATTTTGGTTGGTTGTTGGATAAATATAAATCTTTTTTTCTTTCACGACGTCCTCTCTCCTTTCTCTCTCGATCTTAACGGCAATGGATTCGCCGATTCAACTCCGGAAAAATTTCCAATGGTGGTAACGTCGACGTTGTCTCCGTTGAAGATGGTGTTGTTTCTCTCAAACTCCAAGGTTTGCTCTCTTTATTATTTTTGGATTTCAATTACAAAAAGTTCAGATTTTGGAGTTAGGTTATTGCTGATTTTGTTCGAAAAAGATTGAAACTTTTTGGAGTTGTTGGAATCTGTCACTGATCAGCCTTCAGATTTATTGAAATTATATGCTCTATAGTACTCTAAGAGTGGCAATGGTGAAGCCAATCCAAGTTCTATCCAAAGAGAGTGGCAACGGTTTACTTACTGCATGACGGGGATTGCGTTTGACTGTTATTGATACTTCTCTATCCCCTGATCAACGAAATATGATTTTATCTGGAAGCGATGATAATATCTGCAAGGTGATTGTTTTTGTTGCTGCGTTGATTCATTGGGAGAGATAAGCTCTGGTTTATTGCTGGTTTTGTTTCTGCAGAATCGAGAAGAAAAAGCCTGTGGCAATTGCGATCAATATGGCCATTAAGCTCATTTGAATCAAGCATTGCTCTGTTTACTCTCTCTGCAAAAACGTTCACAGCAAGCGAAATAGTGAAAGCTATTAATAACTTTGATGAATCGAGGGTTCTTGGTGAAGGTGGATTCAGACGGGTTTACGAAGGTGTTTTCGATGATGGAACTAAAGTAGCAGTTAAAGTATTGAAGAGAAATGACCATCAAGGTAGCCAAGAGTTCTTGGCTGAAGTTGAAATGCTTAGCCGTCTTCATCACAGAAACCTTGGTTTATGAACTCATACCAAATGGCAGCGTTGAATCTCACCTCCACGGTATGATTTTTTTTTCCAGACCTCATATATACCTATGGTTTTGGTTCCGTTTGGTTTTCTTATTTTTGAATCTAATCTCTTGTTTTCTTTATGTTTCTTGTTAAGGAATCGATAAAGAATCTTCGCCGTTAGATTGGGATGCTCGGTTGAAGATAGCTCTTGGTGCTGCCCGTGGTTTAGCGTATTTACACGAACACTCTAGCCCCCGAGTTATACACAGAGACTTCAAGTCCAGCAACATCTTGCTTGAACAAAATATAGATGGTTGATGGTTCTCTCTCTTACGCACTCTGAGCCTAGTTGATCTTTATCTATCCTTGTCTTCTTAGCTTGTTGTTTAATACTTTTACAATATTGGTTGTCTTTCTTTTTTCAGTTATCAGCTTCCTGCTAGTTCCAATTCTAACATGACTAGTAATCATGGTGTTGCGAGGAACTACTGAAGTCTATTGGTAGAGAGAAGTAGCTCAATCGTCGACGCCAAGCCTCCATTGATGTTTTCGAACTAGTCAGGCAAGTCAGACCACATCAAACCAACAAAAACTTTTGAAAGTGAGTTTTTTTTACTTACAATCACTCAATACATTAGCTTCAATTCCCCATCCATATATGAGACTCGGTTTTTTTTGTTTTGTTTTTCCTGCTTGTGCTTCTCTAGATGATGGAGATATTATTAAGGATGATGCTGAGTCGTGGAGTATGGATTCGTCAGCTCCACACCTTCTTTCTCATTCATTCTTAATCCTATTTTCCTGCATCTCTTGCTTTATCAATGTGTTTTGCTTGTTTTTGATTCAGATTCTGCCAAAAAAAAAATAGCTTATTTGATCATTATCCAACATTTAATTTTTTGTTTTTCTTTCTTTCTTTTGATTTTGTAGTTTAAGAAACATCGATGGGGTTTCTCTAGTGGAAGATTGTTTTGTTTAAATCGATGGGGTTTCTCTAGTGGAAGATTGTTTTGTTTAAAGTTCTTAGTGAGTTACTTCGTTTAGTTTAATATTAATTATATTATTAGTTTAATTATGAGTAATTTATATGAGTTGCTCTAGTGGAGATGGTCTTTAAGACGAAGAACTAACCAACCAAAAGATACTACTTAATAGTTATAGAGAAGTATATCAACGTAGCAACGTATCAAGTGTGCTTTATATACAGAAAATTATTATTGAGAAGGAATTAGTGGGCCACTGCCCAGTGATACTCACCTTTCTTACGGGTTCGAATCTGGTCTCTTTCAAAGAAAGCTGTATAATAATTTGAAATATTGTCAAAGAAAAATATATATAGGAAATTGTTATTATTATTTTCTTTTCTGTCCATGATTATATATTGAACAACCCAAAAAGTCTTTATTCTTATAATTAAGTAAAAATTAAAAATATTCTTATTAAATAGAAAACTAAAATTTTGCATTTTGACAATAAGATGGTGTGTATGTAATCCAGATGCACGTTATCTATACATAATACAACCATTTTTCCTGACACTTTTTTTTTCAAATAATTATCTTCAACCACGCCAAAATGTAGAACTTACAACCATGTACACACAGATGTTGCCTACTTATACTTGCCTACCTAAATCGATTTGATCAGTTCGTTGCACCATTCTCTACTACATGGTTATTCATCAAATCTAATCAAATTCACTACTCTTGGCCATGTCAAGCAGCATCGTTTTCAGCATATCTATACCGGTTATGAACATCTATAGCTAGCAGCAACAGAGCGATAGTCTAGTTATGTTCTAGTTTAGCCTGTGGTACCAAACACTTTCCAAAAAAAATTGTGACTAGCACGTTTGCTACATTAGCTTCAGGGCGCACCCTCAAAAAAATTTCTTTTAATATCAATTCTCTCATACGTCATGGCCTTCCCCATTCTATTTTCTACCTTCACATTTTGCAAAAACTTTGCTAAGCTGTGATAGTTTTTGCTTAAATATGGAAAAAAAAAAAATTGTTTTGTTAAGGTTAATGCGTGCAAATTTTAAATTTAACATTATGACACGTACACAGTTCTTTATTTAAACAATTGCACCACACATAACACTATTAGTTTATAAAAAAATATAGTAATTGCATGAAAATTTTGTCGTCAAAACAATGTTTGTCCTGAACTGAAATTTATATATATGGCTCCACCACTATTTTTAGCCAATTTTTTACTAAGAAAAAAAACGAAAAGGAAGAGGAGTAACAACTTCATGGCAGCTGAGATCGAAAATAATGTTTGAAAGTTGATGATTTCATACACGTAGTTTCACACCTAAGAGATCAATTTCTCACCATTGGAAAATATAAAAATATAAATCACATGATGGTTGGTTAGTGGTTTCCATCTGGTCAAAAGAATTATCCTGTTGGTCGAGGTTATAGATCAATTTTTCTCACATGCGATAATTAGTATTCATTTATTATGTGGCTACATAAATATGAGTTCTTGCTTACAGCCCATTTGAATATCCAGAGAGAGTTTATTCGTGTGCTACACCTCCTCCAGAAATTAGTCTCGGACCCCACAATAAACTTCGAGTTTTACCCTGAATTATAAAAAAAAAAGGAAAAAAAAAATTATCAAACCGTCATGGTTCAAGTCTTCAAAATCTAATTTTCTTAAGTCCCTCCTTTAATCTTTTTCTGACTAGATATTTTTGTGTAACATTGTTATTTTAAGAACTAAAACTAAACATCAACAAAGGAAAAAAAAAAAAATCTTAAAACGGAGAGGTGAACCAAGAACTTCAGAAGCTATTTTTTTTTTTTTTTTGCAATATCACAATTGAAAAAGACTAGAGGTCACCAGTTCAGGTGGTACTTAGAAAAAATTAATATAAAATGCAATGATTCATAACCTGAGATGATGTAAGGGTATATGTTCAGAATTCTTAAGTTATTCAAAAAAAAAAAATTGAAGTTCTTAAATTTTTATGATCATGACCTAGTTTTTATCTCATTCAATTATACAAATTGAAGATCTTAGATTTTTTTTTTAAATAGTATTAAAATAAAGTCCTCATGTAATTTAAAATCATGTTATCCGATCATTTAGAACAGGAAAAAAAAAAAGTTAGCAGATCATTTGTTAACCTGTAGCAAATAAACTAATTCCTCATAATATGCATGTGCTAAATGAGAAAAACAAAATACGTAAGTGGGTGGAACCACATTATCAAAAGAAACGAAAACAACAAAAAATGTTTTGGAATTTAACTGAAAAAGTCCATATCATTTATTCACCCCTTAGCATTTTCCTTTACTCAATTTGGTGCAATCCGTCTGAACATTTCAAACAGTTAAGTTGGCAGCTGTGATATGGGCGGAGTTGATTCAATTTGGTTCACCCAACTTGTTCTATTGTTCCCTCTAGCATACGAATATGATAAAGATACTTCAGTTACTTATACATGCATATATGATATATATGTAAAACGAGTTAATGCCTAAACTTTTTGTGCTCGTTTTCTTACATATATTATTTTGTCAATAAAATAGCATCTTGTAATTATATATCATAATTGGCAAATGGTTATAAAAAATATTCTTTAGGAAATCTGAAATACTGTTAGATGATATGTATAACTATAAACTGATACCAATATATATATGTTACTATAAACTTCGACCAGTCATATTAAAACCAAAAAGAAATGTGTAAATGTATATACATTGCATGCAGCCAAATGATATGCGCCTACGATGATATCCCGAGTATAAGTATTATAGAAAATATGCAGGTTTTGCAGGTTTTAGTAAGAACAAAGATCAAAAATAAGAATGACTCTTATTAATAACTTTAGAAAATTTTCTCAAAACTAAAGTTCTCTCTCAATTGTTCTCTTTCTCAAACCCAAGTCAAAACTCACAAGCTCTTAATATGTTTATGTCATAACTCGACACACATATTTATATAACAAAACCAATCCTATTAGGATATTCCTAATAGGAAAACACTGATGTCTAGATAACTCATAGACAAGACTTGAGCCTTATCCTTGCCTTAATCATAACTCGATTAAACTAGGATTCTTTTCTTCTTAAGCCTTCTTCAAGCTTAAACCAACATTCTCCCCTTTAAGCTTGACTTCACTCTTCACTTCACTAACTCCAATGAGGTCCCTCATCTCTTTGAACTTAATCCTCTCAAGTGCTTTTGTCAAAATGTCTGCCTTTTGTTCACTTCCAGGAACATGTTCAACCTCAATCCTTCCGTTCTCGACACACTCTCTTCTGAAGTGAAAACGCCTATGTATATGCTTGCTTTGGCCATGATACACTGGATTCCTTGTCAATGCAATTGCAGACTGATTATCAAGCCGTATTGTAACCTTTTCACATGAAGCTCTGGATATCTCACAAAGCAATTTTTGCAACCAGATAGCCTGTTTTGCTGCCTCTGTTCCAGCCATGAACTCGGCTTCACAAGAAGAGAGAGCTACGACATCCTACTTCTGAGAACACCAGGTTATCGGACTGTCTCATAGATAGAAAATATGTCCAGATGTACTCTTGCAATCATCTAGATCAACATTATGGCTACTATCTGAGTACCCTATTAGTCTTGGTATCTCTGTTCTGCCAAAATTTAAGCCAAGATTTGTTGTACCCTTTAGATATCTCAGACAATGCTTCATAGCTGCTCCATGTGACTCTCTAGGACTCTGCATGTATTTTCTTAAAACTCCCACACAAAACGATAAATCAGGTCGTGTGTGAAGCAAATAGCAAAGACAACCAACATTTTTCCTGTACATTGTTGCATCAATCTCCTCATTCTCGGCTTTTGACAATTTCAAACCAGTCTCCATAAGCGTATGCACTAGATTGCAATCTCTCATCCCTGCTTCCTCAAGAATTTTCTGAGCACAACGTGTTTGATTTAAGGTTATTCCTCCTTAATGCTGTAACACTTCGATTCCTAAGTAATATGTCAGTTTGCCTAAATCACTCATCTCAAATTTCAACGACATCTCTCTCTCTTGAACTCGTTTATTGCCACCAAACTTGTACTTGTTACAAACAGATCGTCGACATAAACACCTATAACCTGTAAGTGTTTTCCAACCTCCTTGCGATACACCGAAGGCTCCTTTGAACACTTAACAAACCGTAAGCCCAACAGAATTGTGTTTAATTTTTGATTCCAGGCTCGAGGTGCTTGACGTAATCCACACAAAGCTTTGTTTAGTTTATAAACCTTCCCTTTACTACCAACCTTTTGAAATCCTTCAGGTTGAAAAACATAGACTGTTTCCTTAAGTTCACAATGCAAGAATGCTGTTTTAACATCAAGATGATGTATTTCCCATCCATGTGCTGCTGCAAGATCAACAAGTAATCTAATTGTTTCAATCCTAGCTACTGGAGCAAAAACCTCCTCAAATTCAACTCCATACTGTTGCACATATCCCATTGCAATAAGTCTTGCTTTGTGCTTGTTAATGCTTCCATCTGAGTTCTTCTTTAGTGTAAACACCCACTTTAGCCCAATTGATTTTGCTCCAACAGGTAAATCAACAAGGTCCCATGTTCTTAACCTCTCAATTGAACTAACTTCTTCTTCACAGGCATGTATCCACTCTTTTGATTCCTTAGCTTCTTGAAAGTTTCTTGGTTCATTATTCAAACTTAACATCAACATCTCTCCTTCCTCCTCTGCTAGAAGCACATAATCCTCAAGATACTTTGTAGTATGTCTTTCTCTCTGAGATCGTCTCAATATCATCGAAGACGTGTTTGCAGACCTGCAATCATGTTCATCGACTTCATACTCGGTGTCCCTTCATCGACTTCTTCGTTGTTCTCATAATTATCCTCCGATGCTCCTCCATACTCAACAATTTGCTCTGTCTCAATACTCCTGCTATCACCGTGTGATCCATGGTTTCCAAAACCATCACTCATAATTGTAAAACTTTCATCTCTGTTTCTCATGCTATCATTAATCTTCCAGTCCCATCCTTTTGTCTCATCGAAAATAACATCTCTACTAACAATGATCTTCTTCGTGTGAGGATCAAGTAATCGGTAAGCTTTTGATCCAGGCTCTGTCCCTAGATGAACAAGTATACGAGTTCAGTCATCTAGTTTTCTTAAATGTGGAGAGTCAACCTTTGCGTATCTGATGCATCCAAACACTCGAATGTGCTCAACGTTTGGTCTCTTGTCTCTAAACAATTCGTACGGCATTTTTTCCTTGAGAGATCGTGTTGCTACTCTATTTAAGACATAGGTTGAGTGTCTTACAGCTTCTCCGCACAAATAGTTTGGCATGTACATGTGTTTCAAAACACTTTTCGCCATCTCCATTAAAGTTCTATTTCGCCTTTCCACTACACCATTCTGCTACGGTGTATAAGGCGCTGTAAGATGTCTCTGAATGCCGCCATTCTCCTCACAGAAAGAGATAAATTCATTTGATACAAACTCTCCTCCTCTGTCTGTTCTCAAGGTTTGTATCTTGCTCTCACTTTCTTTCTCTACCTTTAGCTTGAAGTTTTTGAATTTTTGAAATGCATCTCCTTTCTCCTTTAGCAGGATTGTCCACATGTATCGCGAGAAGTCATCTATAAGTACAAAAATATATCGATTTTCAGCACTTGTACATGGTGTAATCGGACCGCAGAGGTCATCGTGTATAAGCTCAAGCTTCTTTGTTGCCCTATATGAAGTAGCTTGTGGAAAAACTCTCCGTGTTTGCTTACCGAGCAAACATGAGCTGCAGAATTCTCTTTTAAGTGTGGTACTTAGAGCTCCAAAGTATCAAAGCTTACATGACCCATCCTTGCGTGCCACTTACTTGCTTCGCTTATGTCTGTTAGATATAGACATGTATTATCCTTCAGACCCATTCTCACCTTATAAAGTCTATTTGGTGATCTATCTGCCTTGACGAGTAGCTTCCCTTCACGATCTCTCATGGTTAAAAATCTGTTACTTAGTCTAATGTCGCATCCAGCTTCTGTAGCCTGACCAAGACTAACTATGTTACTTTTTAATCCTGGAATGTAATAAACATCAGTCATCTTTCTTCGCAGTCAAGTGTGTCAAAGTATCCTCTATCTCCAGTCATATGGTTGCTAGCTCCATTATCAAGGTACCACACATTCTCTCCATCATTGTTTGTCTCAAATCTGCTAGGTAAACTGTAACGCCCCTTAACCGTCCTATGACCGGACAAGCCAACGGA
Organism: Camelina sativa; assembly: GCF_030686135.1. Classification (NCBI taxonomy): domain Eukaryota; kingdom Viridiplantae; phylum Streptophyta; class Magnoliopsida; order Brassicales; family Brassicaceae; genus Camelina; species Camelina sativa. The sequence continues at coordinate 17,389,310 of NC_141893.1, forward strand.
CAGTCACGGAACGCCACTATTAGAACTGCGCCGAGGTAGTCCAGTCGAGGGACAGAAGCTGCAGACTTCCCGACCGGTCCTCCCTAGCACTATTCCATCTGGGACCGAGACTACTTAGGCTTTGCAACCCTCGCGGCCTGGTGCGTTGTGTTTGCCCGGACAAGGCTAGAACCACAACACTTTACTGAAAATAACTTTCATACTTTATTTACTTCATAAAACATTCAAATGAAAATGGCGCCAAGCCTAAGACCAAAACACGATAACTTAAGTTTTACAAGGAAATCAATTTGCAAAGGCAATGCAATTCTACACCGGCTGGCCTAACGTCTTGCGCTCCCTCTAAGGCTTTCCCCACTAAGGTTACCTGCAAAACAAATTATTGAGTCTTGAGTGCTAACACTCAGTGAGTTCGGAAACCTAACAAGAAACCAAACCCAACCCCAACCCCAGCAAGCAACACACAACATGCAAGCTAACTAACAACAACTACACACAGCACTCAAATGAAACATGCAAGTCAAATGCAAGAAAAACAAGCAAGATAATATGCAAGTTAGTCATGCAATAAGTATACTATCAAAGTATAAGCATGCAGAAGCTAACAACTCTTCTTCATCCTCAAGGCCCTTCACTCCTACACTCCATCACTTCATCACTTCATCACTTCGTCACTTCATCACTTTGTTACTTCATCACTTCATCACTTCGTTACTTCCCCCATACCCGTGAACACCTATACTCACAGCCTCAAAGGCACGTGAGCATAGAACATCACATGCGAGTCCCAACATGCGATGCTCACAAAGCAACATGCAACAATAACAACATGCAAGGCACACAAGCCACATGCAACCAGAAACAAGCAACAAAGAAACTAGAAATAAATCTAGAGACTAAGTGCTAGACACAACCTCACCAACATGCAAGGAAACAAAGAAAACGAGACTTATCTATCTAGTACTCAATCTAGAAGAAAAGAATGGAATCTACCCCAACACCCACGAAAATGTCTAGATTTAACCCGTAAATCCTACGCAAAAACAATTAAAAACCCCACCTATCATGTGCCATATCACATGCATCGAAACTCACCTGGCTTGACTGAGAAGAACAAAAACTAAACAGACTTCTAGCAAGGACTGGACGCGAACAGCTCCTACAGTGGCACTTGGCTAACAACTCGCGGAAGAGAAACTCTAAGGAAAGAACTCTCTCTCTCGCTAGCTCTCTAGCTCTCTCTTTTACTCTAACTTAGCAAGAGAAACGAAAATCTCTCTCAACACACACTAAGGCCTCCTATTTATAGTAGAAATGGTGAGATTCTGGCTGGGACAAGTGGCTGGACATGCGGCTCTCTCTTTGCATGGCGAACAAGTGGCGATTTTAGAAGCTTCTCTTCCACTTCTCTCTTTGATTAAATTATTCACTTAGTGCTCCACTAACAAACCTACTAATTAAAATAATTCCACTAACACAAAATATGGGAATAAAATATTCCCACTAATCCATCATTTAAATAAAATAATTCTTAGTGGGTTTCCTCCCCACTAACACCAAAATTGCCCATAAAATAGTTATTAATGAGTTTCCTTCTCATTAACGCACGCTGGCGGTCGGACATGAACGGATCTACGGTACGCTCTCGGATGGATCTGCGGTACATGGTACATGGTACGTGGTACGGTACTATCGTCCATTTTGCGGCCTTTCTTCTTCTGTTTCGACTGTCCTTCCTTATTCGGTCTCCTTTGTCTTCCCAACTTCCTTTGTCCGAGGAATTTTAACTTTGGATTTTTACTCTTAGCACGGATCACTACATTCTCCCCCCCTTATAGGAATTCGTCCCCGAATTCCCCTTGAACTCCTCTGGTCCTCCTTCTAATGCGTCTTGCTTCAATTCTCTTCTTCTTCTTCGTGCGCTCGATCTTGGCCAACTCTCTCAAACACGAACTTGCTTCCAGCCACCAACCCAACTTGCTCAACCAAACTCAACACTTCCACTAACAGGCTAGGAAAAGGTTCGACCTATAACACTAAGGTTTCCCCTACACGGCCTATCACTAAGGGTTCTCTAAAACGCTTAGCTAGAAGGCTTCCTGCACACAACAACTAGGACTTGGACTAGCACCACCAAATGCTTCCACAAGCCTAGACAACTATCACACAACAGGACAAGAAACACGCAAACACACAAACATACCAGCACACAAGCACACAAACACACAAATAGGGAGTTAGCACCCATACTTACCTTCCCGATCGCCACACGGTTCTGAAGGTCTAAGGGTTAACTACCTAAGGGGAAGGATACACGCGATCCCTTCTCACTTGCCGCTTCACAGGTTGCTCATCCTCGGGACTGGTCAGTGGGGGATATTCTGCTTCTGGTTCCGCTACTATGGCATTGATCATCGGACAAGCTGCCCTGTAATGGCCACCCTTGGCACAATTGTAACATATGATTTGAGATGGCACTGGGCGATCACTCTTTCCTACCTTCGAACACTCTCGTAAATAATGGCCCGACTCTCCACATGAGAAACACACAACTCCTCTTTTTCCCAGTTTTGGACTACGCCCTTCCTGGTCGGATCGACTCCTCTTTCGGGTTGCACCACCACTTGGCATCATCTTCGCCTTGCCCTTCTCTTGGTCTTTTCGCATGGCTTCCTTCTCCATTTCTATGTGCTCCTCCTCGTTCACAGCTCTCTCAGCCAACTTGTCAACTCGTTGGTAAGTGACAGAAATGAGCCTACTCTGGATATCTGGTCGTAGCGCATGTAAAAAGTGGCGTGCCATACCTGCTTCATCGTCTCACCCTCGGTACACATACTTTCGCAGTCGAGTAAAGATTGACTCTAGTTCTCGAACGCTCTTCTCGCCTTGTTCTAAGTTTATAAATTTATTCTCCAATCTGTCTCTGGCCTCCGGTGGAAAATACTTTCCTTCAAAATCCTTTTGAAACTCTATCCATGTTGGATTCCTTTGACCATAGTGTCTCTTCACACTAGTCCAACAATCGCTTGCATCGCTCTTCAAGTAATGCTCGGCAATATCTTTCTTGTAGTCTTCTTGACATCGGGTTGCTTCAAAATTCTTCTCCATGCTTTGCAACCAATTATCTGCTTCAAACGTCTTCGATCCTCTTCTAAAATACTCAATTCCCAAATTTTTCATAATTCTCACAATCTTCAGGAAGCTCGGAGCCTCTGATTCCCTTGGGTGTGACGCTTGCTGTGGCATAAGCGCTATCATCTCTTGGAACGCAGCTAGCAAAGGATATCTTGGTCCAATCTCTTGACCTATTGGCTCTTCGCGCACATTCATTTGTCTTGGCTCCTCAGGTGCACTCCTTTGTCTCGGCTCTTCAGGGACATTCGTTTGCCTTGGCGGCACACTCCTTGGCTCATATGGTTTGTGATATGCAGGTTGTACACCAGGTGTTTGACGGAAACCTGCTCGCTGTTGACCCGGATTGTTAAATCGCAAACCAGACCAGTCTCCACCGAAAAATGTTTCCATCAGGAATCTTGATCTTTCTCCGGGTAATGATCCTTGCGACCCACTTCTTTCGGAACTCGACCTCTCTGTCATCTGATCGTCATTCTCTCTTGATCTTATCTCTCCCTCGACATCATATGGATCACCCTCTAACGGCTCTTGCCACTCTTCTTCGACATTGTTTTGATCACCTCCTAACGATTCTTGCCATTCTCCCTCAGCATCAAATTGTTCATCCTCCAACAGTTCTTGCCACTCATCTTCGACATCATATTGTTCACCCTCCGGTGAGTCTCGCCACTCTTCTCCATCAGCTCTTGAATCACCCCACGACCATCCCTCTTCACTTCCCTGGTCTGACATATGACATCTGCACCTGCAACCAAGGGTAAGTCCTAATCCCATCTACCTAAAATTCATAGGACGTATCGGTTTCCTAAAATTGCCTTTGCGACTCATTTTGTCGATAAAACTGTAACATCCGCGAACCAATTATTGGTTTTCTGGGATGGGTGTCGACCGACACCATGGTGGTGTCGGTCGACACCAACATTCTCTGGTTCGACCAGTTCGATTTAATTATCGATTTGGACCGGTTTGGGTTAGGGAAAACCATTGAACCGAGGTTTAAAAGGGGGAAAACGACCTAGGGTCGTGTTTTTGTTGTCTTACGCCATTTGAGAGTGAGAGAAAGAGGAGAAAACAGTTTCTAAAGGTTCTTGAGAGTGTTTGTGAGATTTCAAGGTGTTTATGGTGAGATCTTGTTGTGGGAGTGAGGATCTAGGGCCAGGAACGTGTTAGAAGGTTGCTGGGAGTGTAAGATTCGTTGCTGTTGGTCCAAATCTTCCTGCAAAGAGGTGAGTGCATGATCATGGCTAATCTAAGCCTTTGATATCCTTGTTCTTGCTTGTTTGTTGTTGTTTTGTGTGTTTTTCTTGCTGGGATTGGTTGCTACAGGTTCCTATGGATGTATTTGGCTTGGGTTATGAGTATTGGGCGATTTGGAGAAGTTTGGGAGCGCGATTCGACTCTCGGTTTCGAGCGGATCGCTATTGCAGAGGGAGTGTCGATCGACACCAGCAAATTAGGCATCGATCGACACTTTGGGGTAGTGTCGGTCGACACCAAGGCCAGTGTCGGTCGACACTCGGCTGGTGTCGGTCGACACTCGGCTGGTGTCGGTCGACACTCGGCTGGTGTCGTTCGACACCTCCCTTCCAGCGAGACGATGTTTGATTTTCCTGGTTTGTATGTCTTGTTTATTTATTGTTTGGAACATTGATATCATTGTTGCTTGTGTGTATAGCCCAGTAGATGGGAGGATTGCCTTACTGAGTGTTTATCAAATACTCATGCATCTCAATATGTATTTGTGGTGCAGGTAAAGGCAAAGTGTGATCGTGGAATCAAGGCGATGAAGAGGAGGATGTTCTAGGGACTTGATTGTGTGTTGTCTGGCGTTGCTCGGTTGCTTGAGTTGAGTCTTTAGAAACTTTGTTAGGTTGCCGGTTTTATGTTTCATGATGTTTAGTTAATGAATTGTTGTTATGGTTTAATATTGGTGATTTATTTATTGGATATTATTGGATATTGATATTTTTGTTATTCCGTTGTTGGTTGTGATTGTGGTTAGGTAGCTAGTGGGTATGGGACCACTAGCTGTAGACTATTATTTATTATTACTATATTTATTATTTATTTATTATTTAAAAAAAAACGGGTCAGGTCGTTTCAAAAACATTTGAAGACGTGTGTTCCACGAGCATCATAACCATGCTCTGACACCACCGTTGTAACGCCCCCGAACCGTCCTATGACCGGACAGGCCAACGGACAGTCACGGAACACCACTATGGGAACTGCGCCGAGGTTGTCCAGTCGAGGGACGGAAGCTGCAGACTTCCCGACCGGTCTTCCCTAGCACAATTCCACCCGCGACCGAGACTACTTAGGCTTTGCAACCCTTGCGGCCTGGTGCGTTGTGTTGGCCCGGACAAGGCTAGAACCACACAACTTTACTGAAAATAACTTTTATACTTTATTTACTTCACAAAACAAGTTAATAAAACATTCAAATGAAAATGGCGCCAAGCCTAAGGCCAAAAAATGATAACTTAATTTTACAAGGAAAACAATTTGCAAAGGCAATGCAATTCTACACCGGCTGGTCTAACGTCCTGCGCTCCCTCTAAGGCTTTCCCCACTAAGGTTACCTGCAAAACAAATTATGGAGTCTTGAGTGCTAACACTCAGTGTGTTCGGAAACCTAACAAGAAACCAAACCCAACCCCAACCCCAGCAAGCAACACACAACATGCAACCTAACTAACAACAACTACATGCAGCACTCAAATGCAATATGCAAGCCAAATGCAAGAAAAACAAGCAAGATAATATGCAAGTTATCATGCAATAAGTATACTATCAAAGTATACGCATGCGGAAGCTAACAACTCTTCTTCATCCTCAAGGCCCTTCACTCCTTCACTCCATCACTTCATCACTTCGTCATTTCATCACTTCGTTACTTCATCACTTCATCACTTCGTTACTTTCCCATACCCGTGAACACCTATAATCACAGCCACAAAGGCACGTGAGCATAGAACATCACATGCGAATCCCTCTCTACAGGCGCTCTCGCCTACACCGTCGTGTAGTACTCGGCCCTAGGCAGCAACCCCGTCTCTCCGAGTCTTCGTAATCCGCTCTGATTACGGCCTTGGGGAAGTCTTCTCCTGCACAACCTCAACACACAACCAAACAAACTTGCAAAGCACACAAGCTACATGCAAGCTACAAACAACAACAGGCGATGCTCACAAAGCAACATGCAACAATAACAACATGCAAGGCACACAAGCCACATGCAACCAGAAACAAGCAACAAAGAAACTAGAAATAAATCTAGAGACTAAGTGCTAGACACAACCTCACCAACATGCAAGGAAACAAAGAAAACGAGACTTATCTATCTAGAACTCAATCTAGAAGAAAAGAATCGAATCTACCCCAACACCCACGAAAATGCCTAGATTTAACCCGTAAATCCTACGCAAAAACAATTTAAAACCCCACCTATCATGTGCCATATCCCATGCATCGAAACTCACCTGGCTTGGCTGAGAAGAACAAAATCTAAACAGACTTCTAGCAAGGACTGGACGCGAACAGCTCCTACAGTGGCACTTGGCTAACAACTCGCGGAAGAGAAACTCTAAGGAAAGAACTCTCTCTCTCGCTCTTTCTCTAACTTCTCTTAACTCTCTAGCTCTCTCTTTTACTCTAACTTAGCAAGAGAAACGAAAATCTCTCTCAACACACACTAAGGCCTCCTATTTATAGTAGAAATGGTGAGATTCTGGCTGGGACTAGTGGCTGGACATGCGGCTCTCTCTTTGCATGGCGAACAAGTGGCGATTTTAGAAGCTTCTCCTCCACTTCTTTCTTTGATTAAATTATTCACTTGGTGCTCCACTAACAAACCTACTAATTAAAATAATCCTACTAACACAAAATATGAGAATAAAATATTCCCACTAATCCATCAATTTAATAAAATAATTCTTAGTGGGTTTCCTCCCCACTAACACCAAAATTGCCCATAAAATAATTATTAATGAGTTTCCTTCTCATTAACGCACGCTGGCGGTCGGACAAGGACGGATCTGCGGTACGCTCTTGGATGGATCTACGGTACATGGTACATGGTACGTGGTACAGTACTATCATCCATTTTGCGGCCTTTCTTCTTCTGTTTCGACTGTCCTTACTTATTTGGTCTCCTTTGTCTTCCCAACTCCCTTTGTCCGAGGAATTTTAACTTTGGATTTTTACTCTTAGCACGGGTCACTACATAAACAACGTTTTTCATTCAGGAAGAGAATTTCATGCAACATGAGCTCATCTGCGTTCTCTGTATCTTTCTCAACTTCTTGAGTTTCTTGTAGTTTAAGTAACCGATCTGGACAGCTACTAGCATAGTGACCCATCTTGTCACATATAAAACACATAATCTGTGAGGTATCTCTCCCTATGTTACGTCCACATCCTCTTCCTTGATAGGAGAATCTTCCTCCTCTGCCTCGTCCTCTGTAGCTTCCATTGTACTCATGCTGATTTTGATAGTTAGTTTTATTAGTATCAACATTAATAGCATTGTTAGCATACATTAGCTTGGTCTGATCTTCCTGTGGTTCTTCATCATCATATATCCTTTCCTCATACGCTTTAAGTCGTCCAACAATATCAACAAAGGTTGTTGTATTCAGGTCAAGTACTTGTTCCAAGGAGGCAACGATATGGATATTCTTTCTAAGAGGAAGTGTCTTAAGAAACTTCTTAACCAGCTTCGATTCTTCAATTATCATTCCTAGTGATGCTGACTTTGAAGAGATTTCGGATATTCTTCCTGAAAATTCATCAATGGTCTCTGCATCTTTCATCTTTAACTGATCAAAATCAGTCATCAAAGTTTGTAGCCTAGCTTCTCATACTCGATCAGCCCCAACATGTCTGTTCTTGATTGCTAACCATATCTTCTTAGCTGTATCAAACTCTCCTACTTGTAGAATGAGTGCCTCAGTGATTGACTGGAACAATAATGCAATGGCCATGTCATTCTTTTCTTCGTCAATGGCCTATGCATCGATTGCTTCCCAAACTTTGTTAACCCTAAGAACAAATTTCATTCTCATTGCCCAAACTGTGTAATTTGTGGCAGTTAACATCGGACATGCAATAGAGGAGGGTCCTCCTCCTTTTGTCGGTTTTGCTAATACGATAGCACCTTCTTCTGTCATTAATTTCTTGATTTGCTCTGATACCAAATATAGAAAATATGCAGGTTTTGCAGGTTTTAGTAAGAACAAAGATCAAAAATAAGAATGACTCTCTTATTATTAACTTTAGAATATCTTCTTAAAACTAAAGTTCTCTTCAATTGTTCTCTCTCTCAAACCCAAGTCAAAACTCACAAGCTCTCAATATGTTTATGCCATAACTCGACACACATATTTATATAACAAAACCAATCCTATTCCTAATAGGAAAACACCAATGTCTAGAACTCCTAGACAAGACTTGAGCCTTATCCTTGCCTTAATCATAACTCGATTAGAACTAGGATTCCTTTCTTCTTAAGCCTTCCTCAAGCTTAAACCAACAAGTATATGATACAAAAGGCAAATTATATTTAACCTTGTCTAAGCCATTATATTAGATAAATATTCAGGTGATTATGGATAGATATATAATAGGCTTGGGCGTTCCGCTTCTGATAGGGTATTTTGGATTTTTAGGATTTTGGATTTAGAGGTAGAGGGTCTGTTTGGTTATTTCTAGATTTCGGATTTGGGTTGGGTTTAGAGTGGATATTTCGGGCTTGGATTCAGATTACCCGAAGTTTCCAAAACTCAAAAATTAAGTACCCAAAATTTTCTAAATTATTTAAAGAATTTTTTTATCTATATTTACTAAAAATAGTTTAAGTGCTTAAAATATATAAAATATCCAAAAATCTGAATATTTTAAGCATTTACATTATTACTAATATATTATAATTATATATTAATATTTTGGATATATTCGAGTACCCGTTCAGATTCAGGTTTGGATCAAGTTCTGGTTTAGATTCTAGGATTTAGAGATTTGAAACTCGTTTGGATATTTTGAAAGTTCAAATTTGGGTTCGTATCGGGTTTTTTGGAAGGGTTCGGATCGAATATTTGGATTCGGCTATTTTTCCAAACCTATGTAATATTTTTTAATTAAAATATTTTTCAATTATATTTAATCTATTTTTAAATAGGAATGTGAATATCATATAGAATAATTTGAGGTTTTACAAAAGATTGTAATATAATGTGAATATCATATATTAAATCTTGTATGAGCCATTATGTTCAATTGTAATTTTTTTTCGTAGATAAGGATGTTTTTAATGGGCAACCATGAATCCCTCTTATATGCATACCTAGGATAATTTTATATCTTATAGCGAGTACTTTATATAGAGGGTTAATTTGTTTTTGCTTCACTTATTACAAAAGTCTCTTCCCTCGTTTGGCAAAGCGTGAGTGAAAAGAAAACTTCACAATAGCTTTAGTAAAATCAGTGTTCAAGAAAGCGGTCTAGACGGCCGCTTAAGCGCCGTCTAGGCGTTAGGCACTTAGCAGACGTCTAGATGACCGTCTGAACCGCTTAAAATTACATAAATTTTATTTTAATATTTATTGTTGATTTTTAACTACATATATTTAAATTATTAAGTTTTATATATGTATTTGTAATTATAAACATTTATATGTTGTTAATATAACTTAACTAAATGTATTTTTCTTACTTTTGTTTATAATTTAAATTTTTTTTTATATTTCTAACATATATTCTTATATATTTATATATATATATATATATATAATGTTTTATGTTGTAAACACCTAAACCGCCTAAAAACCGTCTAAGCCCCGACTAAGCGTTCTAGGCGCTAGGCGCTGGGTCACCGCCTAAATACACTATTTATGTGGTATGTCTAGATTATTGTTAAGGTGAGTGCGTGACCATGAGCTTATCTTAGCGATTGGATTGTATGACTTATTTTGTGTGATGATGTGTAGGTGTGATGAATGTGTTATTGAATGTTCTGTTCAATGGCTGGTTTGTTATGTTTTATTTGTGGTTGTACTCTTGATTTGCTTGTGTGTATAGCTCATAGATGGGAGGATCGCCTCACTGAGTATTTTTGGTAATACTCACACATCTCATTGTATTTGTAGTGCAGGTAATGTTTAGCGTGGAATCATGGCAATAAGGACGGAGATGATCTAGGGTCTCGATTGTTGTGCTGTGTTTATGTTATTTTTATGTTGGAACCTGGTTTAGAAACATGCTAGATTGCTGGTTTATATTAGTTATGATTGGTATTTTATTTTAATATATTGGAGTTGGTTTGATATGTCTTCCGCTGTATATATTAGGTTATTGTTGGTTTATTGGTTGGGTTGTAATTAAATATTATGAGATATTTAATTATATTATTATTAAAAAATGGATCCGATCGTTTGAAAGATACACCAAACCCTATTACATTTGGTGTAATATATGGTATACATATATACTATATACATATTATGTTATGTTATGTACATTCTATGATATTAAAACGTCGGTAACTCTACCTTGAAAATCGAAAGCCTAATACAATGGTGTACATACCAAGTCCGCTTCAAGTTTTAAAACGCTACAAGCGAGCTAGCAAAAATGGTTGTATTGCACATTTTCGTAGTAAAAACTAAAAAGATAGGTGGAGAAATAATAAAACTAAGAGGATTTTTGTATAGTTGAAGACTGTGGCAAAAATTAATTGTTGACTCTGTATTTGAGTGAGAATGTTGACCCTAGCAAAGAATGTTTCATGGAAAATTTTCAATACAACAAAACCACTGTAACTATCAATATTTGTCTTGATTCAGAGCTTTAATCATTTGTTCTTTGTGACTAATATCCGGAGTACAATCTAAAATAATGGAGAAATACTTTGACTCATGAATCTTCTTGATGTTCATAACTTTGATTTCCATAGCAAGCATTGTAATTAACTCATTCTGAATCTTGTGGCTAAGGTAATGCGAATAGATTTCCTTCTTTTCAACTACATCAAATTCTGCAACCATCTCAATAAGACCCAAAAAATTCCCATTATTTGCTTCACCAAGCTTATCAGTATCCCCACGAAATGCCAAATTTCTCTGAGCTAATGTTTTCACCACTGCAAATATCTTCAATAATACCTCTCTCCAATGATTTCTCTCTCTTCTTAGTTCTTCTTGAGCATGCTTATCAATTGTCTGATTTTTTTGTAACCTCACCTCCAAATCTGTCCAGCGTGTCATACACATAACATGATCGTGAGAAACTTCATGTTGCTTTAGTCTTCTAGAAAAATTTCTCCAATCATTGTACCCCGTACTTGCCAAGTTACCACCACTGACTTCATGTCTAAACAACTTGCAACAGAAACAAAAAGCTTTATTCAAAGCTTTTGAGTATACCAACCATCTTTTATCCTGTTTCTCTCCATTAACAATTTCTCTTGTGTAGAATGCTTGAGAAAAATGCCTACTCCATTGACCATTTCTCTTGTGTAGAATGCTTGAGAAAAATGCCTACCAATACTATCTTTAGGGTATCGATAACCACTTGAAAACCTTGTCGTAGGACCATTTTTAACCAACAAATCTCTCAATCTTTGATCAATGTTTCTCCAATTCCCAGGATCATAAATATCAGAAACATCTTCTTGCTCCTCACTTTGATTTCCAGTCTCATCTAGATAACATTAATCAGAATTATTGACATCTTCATGATGCTCTTCTTCCTCCTCTCTGTTAGAACTTTCACCAAATTTCTCTACTTTCTTTACATACTTGAACATAGAACCTGATATATACTTGATGAATGCTTGTTGTTTCGCGTTCTTTTTTCTTTTATCATGTCCCGTTGGTTGACTCTTTATAATTCCAGATGGCTTATTTTTTTTTACTCCTAATGGTGGCATCTTTCTACGAACTGAAACAAGCAAACAATTTATAAAGATAAACACACAACCCAACAATTAAAAAAGCTATAAACTATAAGTCTAAGAAAAATGAGGAAGTAAAGAAAACAAAGAAGAGTATTATAAAATTACAATAATTCCAAACAAGTCACAACAGAAACAAACGTGAAAGAAGAGGATTTCTAAATTCTAACCAAACGAAAAACAAATTCATTGCTTTGCATAATTGCTTTGAGCCTTTGAAAATATTTTAACAGAAAACAGAATACCAAAGCAAATTAAGAATATTGCAATTGATTTTCTGATTTCAGTTTAGAATTTTACTAAATACTAATCATCAAATCTGCATAACTTTCTTTTTATTAATTCAACAAAGGAAAACAACACATTGGAAGGCAAAACAAACAACAAACCTCAAAAAAAAACTCTGATTTGAACAGTTAACTTGAAAGAAAACAAAATTCGCTCACATATGTGCAGAGAGAAGAGAGAAGCCGTCGTCTGATTTTTTTTTTTTTTTTGTGCTCTAGTGTTTTGCAGTTTAAGTTTTCGAAAGCCACAATTTTAAAAGCTTTTTACATATCTAACAAAAAATAGGCCTTTTACATGTAACTAAAGTCTAAAAAAACCCTTATACATATCCTACACAAAAAAAACAGGCCTTTTATGTATATATTGTTTAAGAAATTTCTATGTTAAAAGGCCCTCGAAATTAGAGGTCCCAATCGTTTGTTTCAATGGCTTCCCCTATGGGTCGGGCCTGCATATGTGCAGAGAGAAGCCGTAACGTCGTCTGTTTTTTTTTTTTTGTGCTCTAGTGTTTTGCAGTTTAGATTTTCTATAGAAAGCCACAATTTAAAAAACCTTTTTCATATTTATATAAAAAAAGGCCTTTTACATGTAACTAAAGTCTAAAAAACCCTTATACCTATCCATCAACCAAGACAAAAGGGAATGACCATATCCTACACACAAAAAACAGGTCTTTTATGTATATATTGTTTAAGAAATTTCTATAGAAAAAGGCCCTCAAAATTAGAGGCCCGAATCGTTTGCTTGTTTGCTTTAGTGGCTTCCCCTATAGGTCGGGTCTCCTCATGGACCAAGTCTTCCAGATCTATTTTTCTCCTAGTTTTATATTTTCTTTCTCTAATAATTCTATCTAGTATTTTTCGGTCGTGTTACCATTTGATGAACTTGAATTAACCATTAACAAAAGAAAAAACTTAAAAACTAAATGAGATGTGAACCAAGAAGTTTAAAAGCCGCAAACTTTAAAAAGGAGTTGTAACTATCATCAGAGTGGCTCCACCATTATTTGTCTGATTAAGATATTAGGAACAATCTTTACACCAATTTTTTTTTCTAAGAAGAAAACAGCAAAGAAGATGAGAACCAATTTCATGGAAATAGTGATCAAAATTAATGTTTCAAAGTCAAAATGAATGAGTTCAAATGATATTTCAATATTGTATATGATATTAGTATCAATATTTTATTTAAATTTATTTAATTTATTTTTAAATAGTTATCGTTCACCATGATATTTTATTTTTTTCTTCATTCTCACAATACAGAGTTCCATTTTTTATTTAATTTCTCTTTATTGGTTTCATTCATTTTTCTGTTTCTGCTTAGTATTTATTCTAGTGTCACCAACCTAAACCTTCATATATCACAAGATTCACAACATCTATCAGGCATTTAAAAATATCCTTTTTATATCCCTTTGCAAAATATCATATCTTATTGTCCATTTTCAATAATATTCATTTCTATATACCAAAAAAACTAAATTCTAAATTCTAAACTCCAAATACTAAACGCATATCCTTCAAAATTATATCTTAAATATGAAATAAAGAGTAAAAACCTTAAAATAAAAATTAGAAAAGTTAATTTAACATATTGTAATTTTGTTAAAGAGAAAAAAAATGAAAATGAAAAAAAAAACATTTTTGCAAACATATATCTATAAACAAGTATTTTTAACAATTTCTCATATTAATACAAACAAAGTCTCATTGTATTATCAAAACAAAAAGAGTTATGGAAATTAAAGTAAGGGCAATTGACAAAATAGCACTATTTTAAGTTTTTCTTCCACAATTAGCACATGTTTTCAAATGTTCCAAAACTAGCACAAATTTATATATAATGTATTCAGTTTTGCAACTTGTTCAAATCTTTGTTTCCATTGAATCTGCTCATGTTACCGTCTCTTATCTTTGGCCTTGTCTAGATCAAAGGCATATCGTCTCTCTCCCTCTCTCTCTTCTCTCTCTCTCTCTCTCTCTCTCTCTCTCTCTCTCTCTCTCTCTCTCTCTCTCTCATTGTCACATGTTCCCTTGAATTTCTTCCTGCTCCTTTTGAATCTTTTTCCTTTTTGTATGTTACTTCACCATCTTTACTTGATTCACCGACTGTTTTACTCAATTAACACGTTGAACTCACTTGGGGGTTTTTTTTTTCTGATTTCTCTTCTCTCAGTTCTCTGATTTCAAGAAGTCTGATTTCAAGAAGGATTATATGAAATTCAGGAAGAATTGTATGAAATTCGGGAATGATTTTATGAAATTCAGGAAGGATTGTATGAAATTTGGAAAGAATTGTATGAAATTCAGGAAAGATTTTATTGAACTTCATAATGACTTTCATAAAAATGTTTAGATTTCCAAACATTAGAATGTGCACAAAAATGAAATCATTACCCCTCACTAGTGGAGCAATCTGTAATATTTGATATATTGAAGCAAACACACACAAATATAGAGATTTAGAAACACAATTATTCAAATTTAGGAAAGTTAAAATAATATTCAAGAAAGACACTTTGAAATTCAGGATGCTCTTCATAAAAATAATGGTTGAAATATTATATGAAGATTACATTTTAAAGTGATGATGTATAAATCTCATAATGATTGAAAACAATTAAGTGCATAAAACTCATCATATTCGAGTAATTTGTGATACATTAAGGCACCAAATGAATAGAAGATCAATAAATTCATTTCTTTGAATTTAGGAAGAATTTCATAATGTTTAGGAAACATTACATAATGTTTAGGAATGTGTTCTTGAATTTTAGGAAGCTATTTCTAAATATACAAATATCTCAAAACAGGGATAACAAGAACCAGAAGATCTTCCACCACCACCACCATACTTTGCCTCATCAACAATACTACGCCACTTTGTAACTGATGAACTACAAACCGAAGAAGCTGAAGACATCAAAATCAACGACAACAACAAACTTTCTTACTTTTTACCAACTACTTTGTTCCCAATGACATTATAACAAACACTTGGTATGCAACAATTGTGATGTTGATATCTGCTGCCTTCACATAACACCCATCCACTTTGGACATGTGATTCATCAAAGAATAAACATTGTTAGAAATTTCAAAACCAAACATAATCCAATAAACAACACTCTCAAGCTCTTATTCAATATGCCAAAACTGAATCAAAGTGACAAGAACAGCTGCAAAACTATACTCTCACATAATCCATTAAAAGTGATTTGCATCTTCTCCAATAATCACTAAACAATTTGTTTTATTTTTTTATTAGAATAGGGAGAACACAACTTAATAAGATGAATAAAGTAAAACACTAATCACCTTTAGAATTTGTCTTTCCCTGAAGTTTTACCTCGTTTTCAATCATCTTCGTACATGCACCATCTTTCTAGAGATACTTGCCAGATCTGTGTCGAAATCTGTCGAAGAAGCTTTCGATGTCGAGATCTCTATTTGGATTTGAGAAGCGGCTTCTCAACATCAACTAAAACGTGGGAGTCACATGCCTAGTCGTTTCTTGAGATCTCGATCTCACCATTGGAGTAGAATACTGAGCTAACAACATCAAACCATCTCGTCTCTCTAATTCGTCGCTGTTTAAAATCACCAACACCAACCAGAACTACGAATCCGAATCCAATTGGTAATGGACTCGATGAATCTCTGCTTAAATTACTTCACTGGAGCTTCTATCGATTGATTTAAAGTTAATTGAAAAATCTGATATCAAAAATGAAGACCTCAGAAGATTCATTACAAGCTTCACATGAGAAAGCTAAAAAGAACCGTGAGTTTGATTTTTTTTGTTCTCTTTTAAAAATAAATTTTGTTATTTAAATACTTAATATTCACAAATGCTAGATTTGGAACAATTAAACTTGTGTGCAAACTTTGGAAGAAAAACCTAAAGTAGTGTTATTCTAGGGTATTTCTCTTACAGTAATGGGGTGGCAAACATATTCATGTAAGAGAGAATCCTATATATAATATAGTATATTATTTCTATATAATATAATATTTCATTTATAGATATTTATTTCTTTAATGGAAAAAAGGACTTTAAATTGTTCTATTTAAACTTGGAAACTAGCTTTGCAATTAACAACTTCTGCCTAGCATCTCCTAAAAGGTTAAGAGCGCCAGAAAAATCAAGTTCGTCACTTACACACCTATTTTTTTTTTTTTTTTTTTTTTTGTAATTTCTCATGATCAACTTGTATGGCTCTTTTACTTAGCTCTCTTAAGCTTTCTCGTGTAGATTTAAAAAGAAATATGAGTATAAGATCCGTTCGTATCAGGATTAGTAACTTGTATATATATATTATATCTCATGCGATGTTGACAACTCACATGAGATATGTATAGCTTTTCAACGTTGTTACTTTGATCGATTAGCTAATAATTAACATTTTACGTAAATTAATGAAGGGTTGAAGGAACTTTTAACCAAATGGCCAATGATCAGAAGAATGGTGAGTCTTTACCAGCAAAGGAAGAGCATAAGAAGGATGATGCGGTGGTTCCAGCGAAAGAAGATGATCATAAGAATGCATATGCGGCATCGCAGCCACATCCAATCGAAAACATTGTCTTAGTTGGGCGTACGGGGAATGGAAAAAGCGCCACCGGGAACAGTATCGTCGGAGCAAAGGTTTTCAAATCGAAAACAAAAGCATCAGGTGTTACAAAGAAATGCCACGCAGTTAGAGCAGTGACACCAGAGGGTCCTATACTCAATGTGATTGACACTCCTGGTACGTTGTGTCATTACATATTGTATATGGCGTGGATTGTATATATATGTAACTAATGGACTGAGGTTTGTTGCAGGTCTATTTGATTTGTCGCTGTCCGCTGATTTTATCGGTAAAGAAATCGTTAGGTGCCTAACTCTAGCGGACGGAGGACTACATGCTGTGCTATTAGTTTTATCTGCAAGGACTCGAATGAGTCAAGAGGAAGAGATGGTACTTAGTACCTTGCAGGTCCTTTTCGGCAGTAAGATTGTTGATTACCTCATCGTTGTTTTCACGGGGGGAGATGTATTAGAAGATGATGGTATGACACTGCAGGAATATTTGGGTGATAATTTGCCTGACTTCTTAAAGGTTGGTAATATGTGATCAAATTTATGAAACTTACGAATATTGCACTTTCTTTGGTTTCAGAGAGTGCTCATATTTTATTTTTTTTTTGCAAAACTGTGAATTTTCATTGAAGAAAATAGATTGTACAGAGTACAATAGCTTTGAATACATGAAGATAGAGCTTGCCAAAAAAAATTAAAAAACAAGTTCTATCTTAGGGAAGAACAGTGACCAAAACCATATTTAAGCAAAGGTCAGCCAATTACGCAAGAGTGTTTTGAAGTTTTTCCTATGACTCTTGCCCAGTATAGCGTCTCTGATTTGTCTGTCCAGCGCTTTAAAGAGTATATGCGGTGGAGTTGTGATGTTGTTGTGTAGCCGATTGTTCCTCTCTATCCAGATGGTGTATATCACTGCTTGTGATACTAGCCTGCGGAGGGTTTGCGTAGAGGTAGCATCAGAAGCATCCAACCATGAGATGAATGCGTCCCAGGTATGAAAAACAAAAGGATTGTATCTTAGTCGCCTTGTCGTCTGCAGCCAAATCTCTTCACTGAAAGCACAGTACAGAAAGAGATGATCTCGAGTTTCAGGGTAGAGTCCACAGTTGCAGCAAGCAGGATCAAATTGCATACCCCAAGTTGCAAGCCTAGATCGTGTGGGAAGGCGATTTAGGAGTGTGAGCCACATCATGAACGCATGTCTTGGAACAGCACCCTTGTACCATACATGCTTTGTCCAAGTTTGCGGGTCTTGTCTCTCCCTTAAGGCTTCCCATGTTTTCTTTGTGCTGAAAGTGTCTGAATCTTCCCCATTTGTACTCCAAAGGAAAATGTCCTGATCAGAGGACTGGTATGGTGGTTGAATAGTTGTGAGAAGGATGTGAAGTTGTTCGACTTGTGGTGATCTTGCCGGACGCAGGAGCCAACCATTTGAGGGATTCCTGTAATTGCGGGGCCCGAGGGACCCAGAAAGTGAATGAGTTGACCTAAGTGGGTCCACTTATCAAACCAAAAGCTCACCAATTCACCATTACCCACATCACACTTGATGAAAAGATTGGCAAGAGGTCGGAGATGCAACAGAGCTTTCCATGTCCAAGAGTGGTGTTTCTTCTCATCAATTGTCCAGAAGACTTCGTCTTTTATTTTGTTATTTCTCATCCATTTTGCCCATAAGGAGTCATCCGCAGAGAAGATTCGCCAAATAAGCTTCAAACAAAGAGTCTTGTTCCAGGTGGATAAACGTCTAAATCCCGATCCCCCTTCTTCTTTGGGCAGAAACAATGTTTTCCAAGCCACTTTTGCGTGTGCTGGCTTTGTTATATCCCCTGACCACAAAAACCTGGCACAAAGTTTCTCAATATTCCGCAATAATCCCTTTGGTAATATAAAAGCAGAAGCCCAGAAGTTGATGGATCCATATATTACAGAAGTGATTAACTCCTTTCTTCCTGCGTAAGAGAGAGCTCGAGCAGACCAATTAGAGAATCTTGCTGTTAACTTGTCTATTAGAGGTCTGTACTCTGGAATCTGGAGCTTTCTATGCATGAGAGGGAGACCCAGGTATCGAATGGGTAATGAACCTATCTTGAAACCGAAAGAGGCAATCCTATCGGTTTCAAGTTGGTTCACTCCCGCAGTGAACAATTCAGTCTTGTCTTTGTTGATGTGAAGACCCGACATCTCAGAGAACTCGTCAAGGACCTTGGCGATATTGTCAACAGAACCGCTTTTCCCATCAAAGAAGACCATAATATCATCAGCAAAAGCTAAATGTGTTACCTGAGGATTCTCTGCTTCTGGGTGGTGTCCAATGTACCCTCTGTTATACCTTTGATTTAGCATTTCAGAGAGAACTTCCATGGCTAAAGTAAATAGATAAGGCGAGATAGAATCCCCCTGTCTTAATCCTTTAGCTCCCTTAAAGTAACCACAAGACTCACCATTGATTGAGACTGAGAAACTTGGTGTTGTGATGCATTCCTTGATCAGCTTGATGAAACGAGGAGGAAACTCCACCCTTAAGACATTAATAATGAAATCCCAATGTACCGAATCAAATGCCTTCTTTAAATCCACCTTTAGCATGCCCCTTGGTGAAACGTTTTTGTGGTTATAACCCTGAATTAGCTCTGTAGCCAGCAGCACATTCTCCACCAGTAGACGACCCGGGATGAAAGCTGATTGCGTATTTGCAATAAGATCTGGCAAAACGCTTTAAGTCTGTTTGCCAGAAGTTTTGAAACAACCTTATAGATTTTGTTGCAGCATGCAATGGGACGGAAATCAGCCATTTTTGAAGCATTGGGTGTCTTTGGAATGAGCGTCAGCAGCATAGAGTTCCATTGCTTCAGTATCATACCTGAATTATAGAACTCTAGGACTGCAGCCGTTAAATCTGCTCCCACAATCTCCCATTGGGCAGTGAAGAACTCCACACAGTATCCGTCGGGACCTGGTGCTTTGTTTTCTGAGAGAGAAAACACCGCTAGCTTGATTTCTTCTAGGGTGAAGGGGTGGATAAAGCTTGGAGTGCAGAAGCGGAACATCTTTGAGTAATGATACAGGCCAGGTCCACAACAGAGGGAGGCGTAGCTGAAGAAGGGGAGCCTAAAAAATCTTTAAAATACTCCACCGCAATCTTCTGAATACCCTGCTTTGACTCCACAAACTGATCATTACCATCAAACAGATAAAGGATCTGGTTTTGTACCTGTCGAGCAGGGATGGTTCTGTAGAAAAAATTTGTGTTTTTATCTCCTTCCTCGAGCCAGCAAATTCTTGCTTTTTGTCGAAGGTAGGATTCCTCAGCTTGAGCTAACATGGACCAATGCTTATGGGCTGCTTTTTCCCTTTCACTCGCCTGCGATGAGGGTGAACTCAAAAGAGTTCTTTGACAGGAGAGAAGTTCTTCATAGGCCTCTCGCACACGCTTCTCAATCTCAGAATAATTGTCCTTGGCGAAGGCTTTAATAATACCCTTTAACTCCTTAAGTTTTTAAGAGATCTTCAACATCTTGGAGCAGTCAAAGGCTAGAGCATCCCACCATAACTTGATTAAAGACGAGAATTCTGGGTTAGAATCCAAAAACACGCAGCATGGACTGTGATCTGAGAAACCAGGTTCACCGAATAATCCAAAAGAGGTTGGGAAAATCTGGAGCCAATCATCATTCACAATAATACGATCCAGTTTCTTTGCGATGTGGCCTATGTCTTGTTTCTTGCTCCAGGTGAACGTATTACCATAGTAAGGGAGATCTGACAGTTTAGAGGATATTAGACAGTGATTTAGATCACGCATTCCTCTTGTAGACGTACCACCGGTTGTGATAGAATGCTCATGTTGATGAAGAATTTGGTTGAAATCTCCAATCACCATCCAGGGCTTGTTCAAAATGACCGTTGAGGCAGACAAGGCCTCAATCTATTTCCACAGCATTTTCCTTGCTTTGCTACAGGTTGATGATGCATAGACAACCGATATCACCAGCTCCATAGAGACAAAAGGGAATTTTACCATACATACTATCATCTGAAGGGATTTAGACAAAACTTGCACCTTCACAGAAGGGTGCCAAACTACCCAGATCTTCCCAAGATCTGACAACTCATAATTATCCGCATAGATCCATCCTACAACCACAGAAAATAACATACGCTGTGCTTTGTCAGGACTAACATGGGTTTCAAGAATCCAACCAAAAAGAGGTTTATGTAGCCTTAACCAACGCCGAAAAGATCTCCGCTTTACACAGTCATTAAGACCTCTTACATTACGAAAAAAAATATCCATAGGGGAGGATATGGGATTAGAGGGATAAAGGGCCTCTAGCCCTTTCTTTTGAATTCTTCTTTTTCAACAGCCTCTTTGAGATGACTTTGATGAATCTATCAGAATCTGCTTCAGGATTATCCTCATCTCCAGAGATACTATCAGGCTCAGAGGAGATATCTTGAGTGTCCTCAAGGTTCCTATCCAGAGGTCGGTGAGCAAACAGATTGGCACGCATAACTTACCATCGCCAACGGTCAGATCATAGGTTTTAGAGGAGCCTTGGTAAGATTTCCGGAGCACCTCTTGGTTCCCTTTGTTACTTGCTTCACCCTGTACGAGTGCTTCTCTGACAGGCTTGTTAGAGATACTAAGTGTCTTCGAGGGGTGAGGAGGAATGTGCTTTGTTGGAGAGGACTCTGCGAGGCAATTCTCAACAATCGGCAACTGGCTTTGAATACGTACTTTGCCATGCTTCTTGTCTTTCTTGGCTCTGGGACAGGATTCTCCAGAATGTTTCACCGACCCGCAATTATTGCATAGGGTAGGCGCAGACGTACAGCGAGACACCGTGTGACCTATCTTTTTGCAATGGGTACACACAGAGGGAAGCCATGGACTAGATACTCTGATACGCTTAATTTAACCAGACTCAAACCTTGCATGTACAGCTTCCGGGAGTGGTTTACGAGGGTCTATGACAGTATACACCTTCGCCACTTCAATATTTATGAGTTTCTCTGTATGCGGATGGAGACACACTGGATGTCCCACCATTCCTGCAATGTGTTCGAGGCCCTCTTGGTTAAAGAATTCTAACGGGACACCGTGAAAATCAAGCCACACTGGTACGAGTGATAACTCCGGTTTCTTTGGAGTGACATCAGGAGAACACTTCGCAACAAACATTGTCTGACCGTCAACTTGCCACAGACACTGGTTTAGGATTCTTCTTCTCTCGTTTGGGCAGGGGACCTTGAAGAGAAAAGAATGCCCTTCCATTTTGGAAACAGTGATATCTCATCACTGTCTACTCCAAATACCATTTACAATGGCATGAACCGCTCCCCTTGAAGGTGGTTCTTCATAGAATTGCCCTAGGATAAAGCTATCTCAAGCTTTCTTGTTCTTCTCAATAACAGAGTTAGGAATGGTCACACACTCCTCGCCAGAGTCAAGTGTGAAAGGTGTACCTTTTTTCTGAAGAGGACTGGATTTATCCTTTACGAGATTTTTCCAAGGGTGCTCTTCACAGGACTCACCATTGTTTGAGACTGAGAAACTTGGTGTTTTGATGCATTCCTTGATCAGCTTGATGAAATGAGGAGGAAACTCCATGACCCTTAAGACATTTATAATGAAATCCCAATGTACCGAATCAAATGCATTCTTTAAATCCCCCTTTAGCATGCCCCTTGGTGAAACGTTTTTGTGGTTATAACCCAGAATTAGCTCTGTAGCCAGCAGCACATTCTCCACCAGTAGACGACCCGGGATGAAAGCTGATTGCGTATTTGCAATAAGATCTGGCAAAACGCTTTTAAGTCTGTTTGCCAGAAGTTTTGAAACAACCTTATAGATTGTGTTGCAGCATGCAATGGGACGGAAATCAGCCATTTTTGAAGCATTGGGTGTCTTTGGAATGAGCGTCAGCAGCGTAGAGTTCCATTGCTTCAGTATCATACCTGAATTATAGAACTCTAGGACTGCAGCCGTTAAATCTGCTCCCACAATCTCCCATTGGGCAGTGAAGAACTCCACACAGTATCCGTCGGGATCTGGTGCTTTGTTTTTTGAGAGAGAAAACACCGCTAGCTTGATTTCTTCCAGGGTGAAGGGGTGGATAAAGCTTGGAGTGCAGAAGCGGAACATCTTTGAGTAATGATACAGGCCAGGTCCACAACAGAGGGAGGCGTAGCTGAAGAAGGGGAGCCTAGAAAATCTTTAAAATACTCCACCGCAATCTTCTGAATCCCCTGATTTGACTCCACAAACTGATCATTACCATCAAACAGCTAAAGGATCTGGTTCTGTACCTGTCTAGCAGGGATGGTTCTGTAGAAAAAAATTGTGTTTTTATCTCCTTCCTCGAGCCAGCAAATTCCTGCTTTTTGTCGAAGGTAGGATTCCTCAGCTTGAGCTAACATGGACCAATGCTTGTGGGCTGCTTTTTCCCTTTCACTCGCCTGCGATGAGGGTGAACTCAAAAGAGTTCTTTGACAGGAGAGAAGTTCTTCATAGGCCTCTCGCACACGCTTCTCAATCTCAGAATAATTGTCCTTGGCGAAGGCTTTAATAATACCCTTTAACTCCTTAAGTTTTTTAGAGATCTTCAACATCTTGGAGCAGTCAAAGGCTAGAGCATCCCACCATAACTTGATTAAAGGCGAGAATTCTGGGTTTCTGTTCAGGAGGGTTAAAAACTTGAACGAAGTCTTCTGCTTTGGTTTTTCAGAATCCAAAAACACGCAGCATGGACTGTGATCTGAGAAACCAGGTTCACCGAATAATCCAAAAGAGGTTGGGAAAATCTGGAGCCAATCATCATTCACAATAATACGATCCAGTTTCTTTGCGATGTGGCCTATGTCTTGTTTATTGCTCCAGGTGAACATATTACCATAGTAAGGGAGATCTGATAGTTTAGAGGATATTAGATAGTGATTTAGATCACGCATTCCTCTTGTAGACGTACCACCGGTTGTGATAGAATGCTCATGTTGATGAAGAATTTGGTTGAAATCTCCAATCACCATCCAGGGCTTGTTCAAAATGACCGTTGCGGCACACAAGGCCTCAATCTATTTCCACAGCATTTTCCTTGCTTTGCTACAGGTTGATGATGCATAGACAACCGATATCACCAGCTCCATAGAGACAAAAGGGAATTTTACCATACATACTATCATCTGAAGGGATTTAGACAAAACTTGCACCTTCACAGAAGGGTGCCAAACTACCCAGATCTTCCCAAGATCTGAAAACTCATAATTATCCGCATAAATCCATCCTGCAACCACAGAAGATAACATACGCTGTGCTTTGTCAGGACTAACATGGGTTTCAAGAATCCCACCAAAAAGAGGTTTATGAAGCCTTAACCAACGCCGAAAATATCTCCGCTTTACACAGTCATTAAGACCTCTAACATTACGACAAAAAATATCCATAGGGGTGGATATGGGATTAGAGGGATAAAGGGCCTCTAGCCCTTTCTTTTGAATTCTTCTTTTTCAACAGCCTCTTTGAGATGACTTTGATGAATCTATCAGAATCTGCTTCAGGATTATCCTCATCTCCAGAGATACTATCAGGCTCAGAGGAGATATCTTGAGTGTCCTCAAGGTTCCTATCAAGAGGTCGGTGAACAAAAAGATTGGCAGTGAGGTCCACGCATAACTTACCATCGCCAACGGTCAGATCATAGGTTTTAGAGGAGCCTTGGTAAGATTTCCGGAGCACCTCTTGGTTCCCTTTGTTACTTGCTTCACCATGCACAAGTGTTTCTCTGACAGGCTTGTTAGAGATACTAAGTGTCTTCGAGGGGTGAGGAGGAATGTGCTTTGTTGTAGAGGACTCTGCGAGGCAATTCTCAACAATCGGCAACTGGCTTTGAATAGGTACTTTGCCATGCTTCTTGTCTTTCTTGGCTCTGGGACAGGATTCTCCAGAATGTTTCACCGACCCGCAATTATTGCATAGGGTAGGCGCAGACGTACAGAGAGACACCGTGTGACCTACCTTTTTGCAATGGGTACACACAGAGGGAAGCCATGGACTAGATACTCTGATACGCTTAATTTAACCAGACTCAAACCTTACATGTACAGCTTCCGGGAGTGGTTTACGAGGGTCTATGACAGTATACACCTTCGCCACTTCAATATTTATGAGTTATCTCTTTATGCGGATGGAGACACACTGGATGTCCCACCATTCCTGCAATGTGTTCGAGGCCCTCTCGGTTAAAGAATTCTAACGGGAAACCGTGAAAATCAAGCCACACTGGTACAAGTGATAACTCTGGTTTCTTTGGAGTGACATCAGGAGAACACTTCGCAACAAACATTGTCTGACCGTCAACTTGCCACAAACACTGGCTTAGGATTCTTTTTCTCGCGTTTGGGCAGGGGACCTTGAAGAGAAAAGAATGCCCTTCCATTTTGGAAACAATGATATCTCGTCACTGTCTACTCCAAATACCATTTACAATGGCATGAACCGCTCCCCTTGAAGGTGGTTCTTCATAGAATTGCCCTAGGATAAAGCTATCTCAAGCTTTCTTGTTCTTCTCAATAACAGAGTTAGGAATGGTCACACACTCCTCGCCGGAGTCAAGTGTGAAAGGTGTACCTTTTTTCTGAAGAGGACTGGATTTATCCTTTACGAGATCTTTCCAAGGGTGCTCTTCAGAAGGCATACGGCTTACGGGATTAGCTAATGGTAGAGTAGAGGTGTCAACCTTCTCCACATTTGCTCCGTAGGATTCGAGTTGAGGTACAGCTGCCATCTCACTGGCTGGTTAGCTCCCACTTTTTCAATTGGGGATCTAGGGTTACTGTGCGACACATTTTCTGTCACTGCGGGGGAGGGGGGGGCAGGATTTGTGTCGGGGCGAATTGTTTTAGCTGACATCTCTGGAGATGCAGGCAACGCATTAGAAGGAGAACAGCTGGACACCTCCCCTGCTGATTTTGTAGATTCAGGCGGGGTATGGGTGTGAGGGGAAGAGAAAGAGGTGGCGGACCCAGTGGGGGCATCGTGATGGGGCTTTTTTTTAGGTTTGTTTTTGCCCATGAGGGGCGGCGAGGACCAACGCGGAGATCGGCGAAGGTGATTGGAGAAAGAACAGGATCGCGTGGTTTGGAGAGTGCTCATATTGTGTGGCCAACGAATGATCCTGTTCGATAACAAAACCAAGGACAAGGAGAAGAAGGCCTAGCAAGTCCATGAACTTCTCAAACTTATCGACCAGGTCAGAGAGCAAAACCACAATATTCCGTATACCGACGAGATGTACCATAAGATAAAGGTTCAATAGTTTCCCATTTTTATTCTGTTTGCATCCATTCCTAGCTCCCTCCCGTGTTTTGAATGCCGAAATCAAATGTTCTCTCCCTCATCAGGGAGAAAATGATAGGCACAAGAAAGAACAAGAGGAGCTTGAATCAAAAGCGCATTCAGAAGAACAACTCGAAGCATTGAGAAAGGAGCTACAACTAACGAATGAACGAAACCTCAAGACAATGGCAGAGTTGGTATAAATTTCTCTATTCGTTGACAAACACACACACACACATATGCATAAAAGTGGTGTTGATAATTGAAATGGAAGTTAACAATATCTTTGTCTTTTCCTCAGCTGGAGAAAAATATGAAAATAGCTATGGAAGCGCAACAGAAGCTCTTTGAGCAAAGAGAAAAAGCTCAGGAGCTGAGCTTCCGTCAAAAATATGAAATGCAGGAGAAGTTAAACCAGATGGAAGGACGTATGCGTGAATAAATGGAAGCGCAAATGCGTAGCAGTCAGGGGTGCAACATTCTCTGAGCATTCACTGTGCGCTCTTCCACCCTCACACTTTGCCTTCCTAATATAATAAAAAAAGCATGCTCTTGGAATTCTGGCCTATATTCTGAGTCTGCGTTTGCTTTTGTTTCAGTTTCATTTATGTTATTTCCCTAAATTGATTAAGCCATATGTAGCCTAATCTTTGTTTGATTTGCTTCTTGTTTGCATTATAAATATGTGTGTATGTGCTCTTTAAGGTGACATGTATTTTATTTGATTTAATAAAGAGTCGAGAAAAAGTTCTTCTCAATATAATGAACACTTTGAGTTGTAGACAATATAATTAATGATATAATTTATATTGTTAGGATATTTATTTCTCAAAATTTTTCGCAGAAGTTTAATGAAGAAAATGTTAATGAGTAAACCTAATCTATACTAAATAAAAGGAAAAGCTATAAGCTCCTAAGGTTGTCCACCTAGGATTTTAAACATCCAATCGGGATTCATCACTTCATTATTTTACATTTCTATAATTCACAAAACTTTCTATATTATTAACATCCAATAGAGATTAGCCACTTCATTATTTTACATTTTTAGCTTATAGCTCCTAGGATTTAAAATAACCAATAGGAATTCGACATCTCTCCTACGACAAGTAAGATATGTCCTTAATCTCAATTTTGGCTCTTTGTTCTCTTTCTCAAATGGTTTACTTTCTCTCTAGGTTTAGGAGACACGAAATTATAAGGAAACCCTAATCATCTCTTAAATAAGTCTTCTTAAATTAGGGTTAGAAAATTGGCTTAATGGGCTTTGTATAAATGACATAACAATTTATACTATTTTATGACTAATGTTTGCTCATTTTAATGTCACAAACTGTGACTTGCATATCTTTTATAAGTTCATAACTAATTTGCAACAACATATTGGTCACAATGTAGTCATAAGAGTGACGATTAATATTATCGTAGCATATTCGTCACTAATTGTGACAAACTTTTGTTATGATTTTTTTTCGTTATAATATAGTGACGAAAATACTGTGAATTTCTGACAAATAAATTTAGTCATAATATCATATTTAAAATGTCACAAATTTGTGACGAAAATTTTATGTCTCAAAAATACGTCTCAATAATTTTCTTGTAGTGAAATATTATAATATGTGTTAAAGAAGGCTGGTTGTGGTGAAGTGAGTAAACCAGATGCATTTGACTTTGATGAGTACAAAGGACAGGACGTCTTTGGCTCTAAGGAAAACAAAGGAGATGTGTTTTGTGGTCTAAAGAACAAAGGAGAAGGGGCCTTTGGCTTTGGCTTTGACGAGAACAAAGCAAAGGGTTTTGGGTTCTAGGAGAACAAAGCAAAGGGGCTTGGGTTTGAGGAGAACAAAGGAGAAGACGCCATTGATGCCATTGATGTTTAGGTGAACAAAACATAGGGGTTTCTTTGTGAGGAGATCAAAGAGTAGAACCACATATATATTTGAAATCCATGATAGAACTTATTTCCGATGACTCTGAACACATTTCCATTTTGATTTTAAAGGTGTTAATAGCTAGCTTTTCAGGCTTCTCATACTCTCAATGACCTCATCTCAGTGATGCAGATGGAAATGAAGCTTTTCCACTCAAATCAATTTTGACTGAAGAAGATTGATTGGTTTATGAAAATAAAAAATTTAACTTTAAATAAAACTAGGATGTCAATCCGTGCGACAACCGCACGGGAAAATAAAAACTTGAAATGACTAACAACAACCTTCTCAATGTATAAAAAAGCAGAGAGGGATCTCTCTCACTCTTTCTTATAGACTTGGGCAGTGACTACCTCTTCTATTTTAGAAGAATCTCTATATATTCCGTTCTTTTTAATTATTTTTTATTATAAATCTTGAATTATGTTTTGACAATTTTAACAATATAAAAGACTTAAGATTTTAAATTGTTTACTAAATTATTATAAGCCTTTATTAAGAAGTTTGTGATATTAATAAATAAAATAAAAATACAGAATTTAGAGAAAAAATAGTTGGATTTAAAATTTGTTTTTTTATGGTATATTAAAAATAATTTGGCTAAATACAAGATTCGATCTAAGAAAATAAAGTAAATACAATAACCCTAAAACAGCATAGCTAAATTAAGTTGATGTTATCATTGCAACTGTTTTTACATCTCCACAAAAAAATATATAAAATATATAAAATATAAGAGTATTTTATCCCTAATTGTAAAAAATTTGAGAACCTAAAGTGATGATAGATCCATTTCTTGGTGAAATGAAATGTGTTTAGGCGTTTTTCAACCCATTCAGTAAAGATAAAAATAAACGCGATGATGGGAAGCATAATATATTGATAATTGGACGGTCACTCCAAACCACATAACTCGGTATTTTCAATACCCATATCCAGATTGAATATAGTAAAAAATATCGCAATCGACACCTCATAAAGAAGATTTACAACATTTTCAAGAGACATTGATTCTCAACCAACATCTTAAAATACTCCAAACAACCGCGTATCACTTCACAAGGTCTTCATAAGACATCGCACATTCACACTTGTGTCTTAAGAGAGGTTAACCGTCTCTTTAGTGGTACCGTTCATTTCCACCCTAACAATCATCTCCCGAGAAGCTAAGGAACAGACAAAGACCATAACCAAATTCCTGCACACCTTAAAATGATCAAAAATTAATAATCCAACGATCTTCTTAAATTTTAAATATATTATAATGTTAAGCACAAAAATTATAACCTTTGCAGAGGGAACCATTTATAGCACATTGCAGAGTGTTCCTTAATTATTATGCACGTGGTACACAACAACAAAATCTGATGTCTCTTCTTTGTTTTTTTGCAGATTTTTATAACCCGTTCGTGGAAGATAAACTTGATCAGAGTACTGAGGTCAACATTGTGTTCCCCTCTGAACCGGAGCCAGTAAGTTTTTTTGGCATGCAATGAACATTGTATTGGAAGTGGCAGTCTTTGATAGGGGCCACTTTTAATTTTGGCTATTCTCTTTTATAATCAAAGCTTTAATTTTCTCTGTTTGTGCAGGTTGTATGTTTGTATGACTGGAAGTATACCAAACTTCAGGTGTGTGTGTTTAGCGTGTTTCTGTAAGACTGTAACGAGCAAAACTTGGATTTACTTGTTCACTTAAATCGAAAGAGAGTTGTCATCTTCTCACTGCACTTTCCCTGTTTGTTCAAATTGCATGCATTCACTGTATGCTGAATCTTGGGATGGATTTTAGTTGATGATCTGATTGAACAGGAAGCATTAGCTGCTGAGAAAAAAGATGAATTCAAAGTAAGTTTAAGCTGTAAATGCAAATTGTCAGTTCTGGACATTTGAGTATTTAATTATTTATATTTACTAAATACTCAAATACTCAAATGAATTTTAAGCGGACAATTAGAAATATTTGTCGAGTTTGAATTTTAAGCGGGTTCCACTGTGTAAGGTTCGAATGAACTTTGGATGCATCCATTTTTTTTACTAAAAAAATTTCGCTAATTTCATGGTTATATTTCAACGAAATGTGTTTCGGTTACAATTTGTAAATCAAAACCGGTGTTTCTGTTCCGGTTCAATTACACAAATCGAACACCATCCGGTTCTAGTTTCTCAGTCTCAAATCTGTTGATTGATGTCTTCGTTTCAATTGCTTAGGAGATACGTTTTAGACCTGATTTTGTCATTTATTTGGTGTGGGAGGGGATTCTCCTTATAACTAAAACTATACCGTGGAGCTGTTAAGAGTGTTCTTGGTTGAAAGAAAGGTTGTATCAGAATGGTAATGTGGGTTTTATCTCCCCATCAGAACAATTGTACGTCATTCTACTTCGTGTGCTACATATGGCGTGCTATTCTTATTGCTGCCGTATGAGCGAGTGACAAATTCACAAATGTGGGCTTGTTATGTGTGTGTTGTTGCAGGAAGATTTGTGGAAGGCTGCATTTATTTCCAGTGGGAATTGAGGCTATACTATAGCTCGTAGATGGGAGGATCGCCTCAATGAGTATTTCTGGTAATACTCACGCATCTCATTGTGTTTGTAGTGCAGGTAGAGACAAAGTGTGACCGTGGGATCATGGCAATGAAGAGAAGGATGTTCTAATGGCTCGTTTGGTTGTTGTCTGGCTTTTGTTAGGTTGCTAGAGTTGGTTCAGTAGAAACATTAATAGGTTGTTGGTTTTATGTTTCATGTTGGTTGAGTATTAGATATTGTTTATGTTATAACTATTGGAGTATTATTGGATATTTATTGTTGGTTATTTGGTATTATGATTTCCGTTGTTTGGTGTGTTTGTGGTTAAGTGGCTAGTGGGTATGAGACCACTAGTTGTAGTGAATTTATTATTATTATTATTTCTTATTTAAAAAAAACGGTCGGGTCGTTTAACTATATATATGATAATGATACGAGAGACTACATATCTTTATATATTTTTTTTCTTTTAGGATTAGACCAAAAATTCAATATAACGTAGGATTGTTTTGTATAAATATAATTATTATAAAATGAATTTTTTTAGGAACTACATGTATCTTTTTCGTAAGATTATTATTATAATTTATTTTATGATAAGTAATATTTTTATTTTTTGATTTTTTAAAAGATTTATTTTTTAAAAAAGTTAGAAATTTATATAAAATTGTCACTTGTCACGATCTTACCAGTTAGTAACTTTTGAAATTGATGTGTCATGATTAAAAGCATACTTTATATTATAGATATTAGTTATGAGTAAATTATCTTTTTAGATTCTCTGACATTCCTATAGTTATGTTATAATTATCAAGCGAGTTACCAATTTTTAAAACCAAATAAAGTTCCACCAAGAATAAAGTTATCAAGCGACTTTGTCCATGACACTCTGAGGAAGGATGAGAAATATACATAGGATGTGTTTTTCACACACTGTCTTTGATGATAAAACCTAAAAACCATATGAAAACCCTTAATCAGATTTCCGTGAACCTTCTGACATTAAAGCAATCACAGATTGATACACTTTCCCAGTTTCTTCTGGAGTTCCTTGGTCTCTTTTTCAGCCCTCTCCAAATTCTCTCTCAGCTTCTTAATCTCATCGCTCGACCGTTTCTGAACTTCGTTAGCCCTCTTTTCCGCTTCAATTCTTGCGGCTTGCTCTTCACCCAGTTGCTGCTCCAGCCTCTTGGCTGTTTCTCTCAGCTTTTTCTCCACCTGAACAGCAACAAGAAAGCAGAAAACTTGTAAAGTTATGATTTAATCAATGTATAAGACAATGCATGTGGTCAGCATTTAACAACACAACAACTTATAGCTGAAGGAATCATGTAGGAATAAGCTCGATGCTAATGAAAGCACAACCATAAAGCTTTTGTCTATACAGACAATTTTCTAAGATTCCCAATTAAATGAACCACACACCCTAACCATCAACTAACTAAATCTTTTTGTATACACTTCCAACTTGGTAGTTGCATATGAATTATTGAAGTTATATTGCATGAACCCTTTAGAAATGTGAAAACTCAACATCATTGTTGTATAAAGAATGATAAACAGAATTACCATCTCTGTGATACGGGTAAGCTGCCTGTCATAGGACATATCAATTTGCTTCTTGAACTCAGATATCTCATTATTTGAGTAACCTTCCAGCGCTTCAACCTCCTTTTTCTGGTCCCTTAGCTTGATAGCCTCTTCCTGAGATTGCAACCACAGTTTAGGATTCTCTGCTTCGATTAGGAAAAGTAATAACAACTCAGAAAAAAAAAAAAGTAAAAGCAACAAAATTTCTTCACCTGTAGCTCGTGGAACAACTCATCTGTATACGGTCTACCATTGTTATGTTTGACAACGGAATCAACAGCTGAGAGAAGCTTCTCAACTTGCTCAGCTTTCTTGACTTTATCAGTAGCCTTGTTATTAAACAATACAACCCTATCGTCACATAGCTTAAGAATTTCCTACAATCCACACCAATTCAAATAACATAAGCTGAAAAAACAAATCCTTCTTTTTATATTATCCTCTTGAAAGAGTCAGCCAAAGTCACTTCACTTACCTTCATAAACTCAGGGCAGGCGTCAGCTAAATAGTCCTCCATTGTCTCATCATCCTCTTCCAACTCATCGCCACCGGTAAAAACAACGACCACATAGTCAGTGATTTTACTGCCGAATAGCGCTTGCAAGAAACTAAGCACAGCTTTCTCCTCGTTACTAAGCCTCCTCACAGAGAATACCAACAAGATCGCATGAATCCCACCTTCTGCCAAACTTATACACCTCACAATCTCTTTACCGATAAAATCGGCTGCAGTGGACACATCAAACAAACCTATACCAACATAATATTCATCAGGTTACCATCACATTCAAGGACTATCACTAGTTTATGAAAAGAATTGGGGGAGCTATCTTACCAGGAGTATCAACGACATTAATGATCTCACCATCTTCTCGAATAACTCTCTGTGACTCGCACGTGGTCGTCACTCCTACGGTTCTAACTTTTGACCTAAAAGCTTTCCTCCCAAGAATACTATTCCCTGTGGAACTCTTTCCGTTACCAGTACGTCCCACAAGAACTAGGGTTCGGTTAAGGCTTGATGACGTCGCAAATTCCCAATCATCTTCCATCATATCTCCACCCATCTCAACAAAACTCATATACCTAACAAACAGAGTTACAATTATTAGATCGCTTAAAGGTCTAAACCTTTAGCAACGATCGTAAGATAACACACCAAAACAGAGCAAAACAGAACCAGAAAAATCAAACAAAAAAACAAACCACAGAATCAACAGATCAAGAGAGGGCAAATCGAAGATAGAGAAGAGAGAAGATTACTTGCTTAAAAAGAGGAGATGCTAAAAGCGACGAGAGATTTTAGATAAAGAAAGATCTTTGCAAAATAAAAATCTCTTTTGGACGATATTTATACGGAACTAGTAAAACCTGACTAGACAGACCCCCAGAACCAAAGAAGTCTTTTTGTGTTCCTCTCTAATGTACAAAACTGGTAGTTATCACCTGTGAAGCGGTTCACCTTACTATAGTGATTATAAAAACCGTACGATGTATTTATCATTCTTCATCGTACGGTTTATTCGAGAGAAGACTTTAATACACAAACCTATCCAGAGTTATTGTCTCCCGTCGGATGCCCTAAAAGTCCATAATAGGCCCAATTATGGCCCATTAAGGTCCAAAAGTCCACGTAGACCGGCTGGTTCATTTGTCTTCGGGTTCGAAATTTATGCGAATTTTTTTTTTTTTTTTAAGTTAATTTGTTTTAGCTGAGTTTTTATTGAGAAAGAGGAAGAGAGGAAACACAAAATTAGGGCAAAATTGCGTGCGATATCTTTTTTTTTTTTGGTTTTCACAGCGTCTTTGATGTGTTTCACTTTTCGTCTTCTTCATCGTGTTCCTCTTTGATTAGCGGCTTTGTAGTGTTGGTTTGCAAATAATCTTTTGGATGAAGGAACCTTTACAGAAGAAGAAGGTGGTCGTTCGCCACTTGCCCCCTTCTCTTTCTCAGTCCGATCTCTTGTCCCAGATTGATCCTCGTTTCGGTGATCGTTACAATTGGGTTTCGTTTCGTCCCGGGAAGTCCAGGTTTGGGTTCTTATTCTAATTTGGTTTCTAGGAACGTTGCTTAATTTTAGGGTTACGATTTTTTTTTATTTTGTAATTGAGGGGGAAGGTGATTGGTTTTTGTATAAGAGAAATTGAGGATTTATTGTCTTTGATGATGTGAGAAGATTCTGGGTATTTAGTTGATTTTAGTGAAATTATATACTCAGTATTGAGTTCTGATTGATTTGTGTCTGTGTGTGTGTGTTTTTGTTGTGGTTGCTTCAGCTTTAGGAATCAGAAGTGTTCACGGGCCTACGTAGCTTTCAAGGCACCAGAAGATGTTTATGAGTTCGCTGCATTTTTCAACGGGCATGTGTTTGTTAATGAAAAGGGTATTTGACTTTTACTAATCTGTCTTTGTCTGATGGCTGCATGTGTTTTTTTTTTTAGTTGTATGTTGTATTCGGAGATGTGATTATTGGTGTGGTTGCTTTTGGTTTAGGTGCTCAGTTTAAGGCTATAGTTGAATATGCACCTTCACAGCGTGTGCCTAAACCGTGTGACAAGAAAGATCCTCGTGAAGGGTCTATTAGCAAAGACCCTGATTATCTGGAATTCCTTAAAGTGATTGCTCAACCTGTTGAGAATCTCCCTAGTGCTGAGATCCAGTTGGAAAGAAGAGAAGCTGAGCAGTCTGGTTAGAAATGAGTTCTATTTGCTATATCACTATCTGATCTGGTTTGGTTATATTCTCTAGTGAGTTAATAGAGATTACTAATCACTTTATAGGTGCTGCTAAAGCGGCTCCCATTGTTACCCCTCTTATGGAATTCATACGTCAAAAACGTGCTACTGTGATGGGATCCCAGGTACTTATGCTCACGTTTTGCTTTTTGTATGTGTCTACCTAGTGGAAAATCAGAGCTGTCCTGCGATGGATATCTTTGTAGTTTATACATTCTTTTTTGGAACTTCTGTTGTTGATCTCTGGTTATTGTTTAACCAACAGGGTTTATCAGATGTCCGAAGAGGAGGTAGAAGAGCCAGAGCAGTCTCTGCTAACAAGCCAAGTCCAAGGCCCTCCAAACGAAACATTGAAAAGAAAAAGGTGTGTGTCTCTCACTTTTTAGGAGTGAATAGTTAGTGTAGTCTGCCATTTTACTTGTAGGTTGCCTTCTTATTACGAAATTTCTGTGTACGTGGTAAAATCTTTTACTTTTCTTTATAGTATGTGGAAAAAGAAAGCTCAAAAAATGTTTCCCGGAAGGTTGCATTAGATGTTGGCAGCTCTAAGCAAGAATATCATCAGCAGAATACAAGTGGAAAGGAAATACCAGAAAAGGATAGTGGTAATCAATCAACTTCTTTAGTTATTCTTGTCTAGCTAGTTATATATTTTCCAGTTTTCGTAAAAGTCCCACTGTCATTCTCACTTATTTTCCTATCTACTCAACTACAGCCTCTGTCCTAGATAGTTCTCTCCCAGGGATTGCATTGACTATGGATTCTGGGAAGAAAAAGATTTTGCTCCTGAAACCGAAAGACCGAGACAATCCTGATGTAAGCTATTTGCTCTTTAAGAAAGTTGTGCAGACTATCTTGTATTTGACAGTTGTATACAGGATTATGAGCCATGTACAGCTTCTCATTTATCAATGGTATTTTTAGAACCCTCCACCACAACAAGAACAGCATAGAGAAACCAATCTTTCTGGAAACTTCACGGCTTCAAGACAAAATCAGAAAATTGATGTTGGAGGGAGGTTGATCAAGGGAATTCTTCTGAGAAGTGACCCAAGACCGAGCCAGTCTTCAACTTTTGTCCAGCCTGAGCAAAGAATGGAACCCTCGGAAGCAGAAACCTACAAACGACCCCCTCGGTCAGCCAACACTCGAGCAGGTGTTAAAGGAGTAGGATTTAAGCCAATATGTTTGTTCCCGAGTTGGGCTGATAATTTAAAAAAGATGATCCATGTGCAGGGAAAGATTATTCTGTTACCAACAGTGAGAAACAAGAGAGGCGTACAAGAAACAAGGACAGACCTGATCGTGCTGTGTGGGCTCCTCTTCGTCGTGATGGGTCCAATATCAGCGAGGATCTACCGCTATCCTCAGCAGGTTCTGTTTCTGTTGTTGACCAATAAGTAATTAGTTTCATTTTTTATGGTTGTGTTTCTCCTCCGTGACATCTCAACTCATTTTGCATATGTTCTTACAGCAAACAATGGTGAAGTGAAAGAAAGAATATACTCTCAAAGATCTGGAGAAGTGATGAACTCGTCTGGTGGACACACTCTCGAGAATGGTTAGTTCATTTGAAGTTGGAGAATGCATAATGTTTCTTGTGTCATTTATACGACTCAAGAAAAGTGATGTTGGTTCTGCCAAAAAAATTTGACTTTATCCAGGTTCTACTAGACATTCTAGTCGTCGTGTTGGAGGTCGCAATAGAAAAGAAGACGTGATTACTGGTGAGGGTAAATCATCCCGGAGAGGAGGTGGTGGTGGTTCTAATTCACATGAGGCAAGCTACCAAAGCCTTTTACTACATCTTAAAATGTGCTCTTATAACCATGTTTAGAAGACTCATTTTTACTGTGTTGCAGAAGCAAATGTGGATCCAAAAACCATCATCTGGTACTTGATATATTCACTTAACACATGGTAAGGCTCTGTTCACACGCTTACCCTCTAATACTCTCACCATTTTAATTTCAATTTTTTTTTCCATGAACAAATAAGATGGTTTGGTGAACACAATGTTATAATTGTTCTGACCTTTCAGGCTAAATATATAAGCCATTCCAATGGATTTTGTCCTTCAACGGGAATCTATAGATCTCAATCGAAACGAGGAGTAACTCTATCAACAACAATCGGGTTTGGAGACTTTTGGTCAGGCGTTGTAAGTCGTAGTATTGCACATAAAAAAGGCCGTTCTCAAAGTATAGGAATCAGCTCAAGATTTATGAGAGTGAGACAAGAAAAGACTCGTTTGCTACTGCCTTTCAAAGGCCCTAGCGATTCACGGTACCTGCATCCCCCCCCTTTTGGCTTGTGCGGTGTTACAGACAAGTGGGTGAGAAGTGAGGACTTACTCCCGAGTCTGAGTAATGAAACATAAAGTCAAGTGTATAGGGAGCGGGTAACACTGTGTCGGGTTTTATTTTGGGTTCCTGAGAGGCCTTGGAACGTGATTGCACGATTTAACCATATAATAGTTTGATTACTGTGAAGTTAATTTCTTGCTAAGTAATATTTTCTTGTGGAAAACTTTGTTTTTTTCACGTGATTGTTATAACTTCACAAGCTTTCATTTTCTCTTGATATCTCAGATGCACCAGCAATGGCTATCTCCATTATTTCTGGTCTCACACTATATAATGAGGATGACTTAAAATTAAAAATAAAAGTTTGCCGCTGACTTTTATTTATATTTTACACCCTCCCCGATTGGGCCGATTCCTTTGACTCCTCCTGAAATACATCTGCAACTTCACCACCTTTTTTTTTTTTCCTTTGATTCCTTTTCATTTAATTAAAGTTTAATACAAAAGGGGTGAGAGAGTTTAATGCAGCTTTAGCTATTCCATTGGCATTACTGTTACTCTCTCTTTTCACAAATCTGAAATTGCAAAGAATAAAATTACAAGATAATAAGAGATGTCGTGTATTAGAAAATTTTGTAAATATATATATGTGCAACTCTAACATATACATGGTCAGTGGACGAATAAAATAACTTTCTTAGGTAAGCATAAGATTTTTCCTTCTAATGATGTCTCATAAGATTTAAATTACTATGTAAGTTACAATAAGATTCACTAAATTGAACATCCAACATGTGGTAGACACATTTTGAAATACTCAAATACTGGATTGTGGGAATCTCGAGAAATCCAAAAGAAAATATAGTATCTTGGATGACCGCGAAAAACACGAAAACATTCTCAACTGAACCGTTCTAGATATGAATGATGAATTTTCCTATATGTCGGAAGAGCGTTGGAGTTTCACGCTAGATATGCATCTATTGAAGATTATATCACCAATACCCATATGAACTTAGAAAAAAACCATTGATCCTCTCATGTTGAAGCTGAGGGAAATATAGTCATAAAGTGTAAAAGAAACAGATCTATGTCTACAAAAATTGCTAACTTCTGTACCACTGAATGTATTAGCATCAAACAAAAATTTAAAGTTTAAACAATAAATAAGTTAATTTTTTTATGAATATATAAATTAATTTATTTTTTAGATTGGCATGCTTGAAATCATTAAAAATCAAATTTTAAAAATATTTTCAATAACAGTAGATTTTCAAATCACTAATTCAATAAAAATGAATTTTTTAGATTTTACAAAATACATGATTGAATAACATATGATTTGATATTTTTACACGAATAGATGTTTGATTGAATATAACCACTATGACTACTTTTATCATAATAGGCATCTCTCACATTTAAAACATTTTCATTTTTTTTTTATGTAGAATATTTTAACATCTTCGATCAAGGTATTATGTGATCTCGATTTTTCTACTAATTAGTAATAAAGTTCGATATTGATATATGTGTAGGATTTGCTTGAAAACAGATAACCTCTTATATATATATGGATATTTGTTTTTTCATTACAACTCACAAGCAATGATGAAATACATTTTAGTTATAAAAATACTTACATGTGTATATTATTTTCATGAGCGAAATATTTTACAATCTTGTTTACTTATATTAAAAGAATAAAAGTGGATGGTGTAACATATTGTAATGATGAAATATATTACATATTGTAGTCAATTGTTTAGAATTATTTATATATCAAGATTAAAGATGTTTTTTTTTCATTTTGTTAATATATATCAAATGTACATAAAGAATCTATATTGATTATTTTATTTTTCAATTTATTTATTTATTTTAAGGCTAAGTGGGAAAACCAAATAAAGAAAATATTTTGAGAAAGATGAGTGCATTTTTTCTTCATTTCATTTTGTTTCATTGATCTGAGTTTTTCCGTATTTTTTCTTGGCTTAGTAAATTTCTCCATTTGGAAATGACATCATAAGTTTTTTTACATTGAATGATAATTCTTTAAGTATCGCCTTCTACAAATTCACTCTTTCAAAATCGTCCTATACCATTTCTCAACCCAAAAATGGTTGTCTTTGCCATTTTCAAATTAATATTCTTGCCAAAACCCGTTTTTCCAAGAAAACTAATTTGAGTGTTAAGTGATGTTGTAAGAGACATTAGAAACAAAGGTGTCTGAGTGAGTTGGTTTATGTAATTTTTTTTATCAACCTATGTGAAGACATGAATTCAGAGTTTCATCCATATCGAAAATTATCCAAATGAATATTATATTAGAAATTTTTTGAATCTTCAAATTCCTCTTAAGATAAAGGATTTTTGTTCTATAAAAAAAATATCAAGCATTTAATGTTTATATTAAAGCTCATGGATCCTTCTAAACACACGAAGAGAAAATGGACATAAACAATATACTTTTCCAATATCGTATTGCTAGAAATATATGAGAATCATCTCTCATATGATATTTATGCTAACCGGTGTGTATCTTCTCCATGGTAATATGTTTACAATTATCGATATTTTATTTTTATAATAAAGATAATACCAACTAACTAAGTTATGCGAATTTTTTTTCTATTTATGTTATGATAAATGTAAAAAAAAAAAAGTGACATACTTGTAAATAAACAAAGGAGTATACAACAGATTATCAACAAAATTAATGTAAGTCACGGTTTGACAATATGCTGATACCAAAAATTTAGATAAAAAGATTAAGATGTAGTGCAATAGTCTAGGAGGCCAACAACTTATAACAACACTTAATGAAATTAGTATTTCTCTACTTGGTTTACACTTCACAACAATTTTGTTTTGTTACATATATCTTTTTTGGTGCCAACTCTTAGTTTGGAGTTATGTACAATCTAAATCTTTATTAAAAAAAAAAGAGAGAATTTGTTAGAAATACACATTTTGGGATACCCCTTTTTTAAAATACCCCTTTTTGAATATTTTCATTTTTATCCTCTTTTACACAATTACAATATGTTAAATTAATTTTTAGAATTTTTTTTTTAAGTTTGGTTCTCTATTTTATAATTAAGATATAGTTTTGAGGGATTAGAGTTTAATATTTGGAGTTTAGAACATAAAATTTAGTTGTTTTATACATTGGAAAATGGGTATTTTTGAAAATAGACTATATAAAAAGTTTTTTTTTTAATGACATAGGAAAAAAAGTATTTTTTTTTTTTATCATATCGATGATTAGAGTCGAGAGCAATGATCGGTCATTAGTCTTTCACACAACCAAAAAACAATAAAGGAAAGTGTGATTCCAAAAGCGACATTAGGGTTTTTCTGAGTCTCCCTCACGCTAGGGCTTGTGACGGCCACCACCGGTGAGCCTTCATGTCGGAGGTAGATCCCCCTCAAGGGGACGAGTCTTCTTCGCAAAATAAGCAACAATCTTATGCAGCTGCAGTGACTAAGCGTCCATCGCTTAAGAAACACGACTATGATGTTAATTTGGTTGATGGAGTCCCAACGATTGTGGTTCCTGATGTGGTGCTTCAGGATTCGGTTCCTCTCTGGGACGATTTTTTGGTGGGTAGGTTTCCTTCAGCGGCTCCGCACGTTGCAAAAATTAATGTAATAGTCAACAAGATCTGGCCTCTTGGTGATAAGTCAGTCCGAATAGATGTTTATGAAAATTCTGCAACTTCTGTTCGATTCCGTATTCGTGATGAGGTTACAAGGAAGAGAGTTTTGAGACGTGGAATGTGGAATATTGCGGGAGTACCTATGATGCTAGCTAAATGGTCCCCCTTCTAGAGGATGCGCAGCCTGTTATATCTTCGATGCCCTTGTGGGTTTCTCTGAAGAATGTTCCTCACTCTCTCTTTTCCTGGGAGGGTCTCGGTTTTTTTACCAGCCCAATAGGTAACCCTATTAGGTTACACCCGGATACTGAGCTGTGCAGTTGGTTCAGTGAGGCTAAGGTTTTTGTGGACGTCAAACTTACGCAAACCTTGCCTTCCACGTTTCGTTTTCAATTGTCAAAAACAGAGGATGTCACTGTGGAGTTCAAGTACCACTGGCTCCCTCCGAAATGCTCTCGATGTAACGGGTGGGGGCACATTAGTGATGATTGTGTGTCTGCTCCAGTGTTACCTACTAAAGATTCTGATGTTGTTATTGAAGAAGGGGAAATTGTTTCTCCGAAAAAGGTTACGGAGGCAGAGGTTCCTCCTCCGGTCCCGTTTCAGCAAACTGCAGCTACCGCTGCTGAAGGTGTGAGTAAGGAAATTCCTTCTCAAGTGGATGATGCTGCAGGTTGGTCAGTTTTCTCTCCCGGGAAGGGCTGTAAGAGTTCTGACAAGGCTCGTAGTCCGTCTGCTGCAGGACATATTACTGTTTCCGGCTCTTCTAGATTCTCGGTTCTGGGGGATACAGAGGATGTTGGTGACTCGGAAATGGCTAAATCTGATCATTTGGCTCCGGCTGCTGTAGTTACAGAACCTGCAGCAAAGACTTTAGCTACTGTAGTTCCTACTAAGCAGACAGCTGCATTGGATGTTCCCATTCGCGCTTCTTTGCCACGGCAGACGAAACAGTTACACAAGACTACTTCGGAGTCTTCTTCTCAGCAAGCCAAGGGGGCTCCTCCTGGCGTCTCGAGCAAGAAGAACTCCCGAACTCGCCATTAATGTCTGGTTTTTTCTGGAACATGCGTGGTTTTAACAAAACTAAAAAACATTCTATTGTTCGTGATTGGTTGCAAACTGAATCTCTGCAGTTTGGGTGTTTACTTGAAACACGTGTCCAGGAAACTAAGGCCCCTAGGATCATTTCTTCAGTGTTCCGTGGATGGTCTTCGATTACTAACTATGAGTTCAATGATCTTGGTCGAATTTGGGTGGTATGGAAGGAAGATGTGCGTGTAACACCGGTTTTTAAGAGTGGTCAGGTCGTCACCTGCTCAAT
This sequence comes from Camelina sativa, assembly GCF_030686135.1. Taxonomy (NCBI): domain Eukaryota; kingdom Viridiplantae; phylum Streptophyta; class Magnoliopsida; order Brassicales; family Brassicaceae; genus Camelina; species Camelina sativa. The sequence continues at coordinate 17,431,689 of NC_141893.1, forward strand.
TCTTTTGCCTGGTAACACTATGGAATTCTTTGTCTCGTTTGTTTATGCATACAATTTGGCTGAAGAAAGAAAGGAGCTTTGGGAGGATCTTAAGTCTCATTTTGACTCCCCACTTTTTACAAATCAGCCTTGGGTGATAGTTGGAGATTTTAACGAAATACTTGATGGTGCTGAGCACTCTACTTATGATGACAATCCCTTTGTCACTAGTGGGATGCGGGACTTTCAGGATGTGATACGACATTGTTCGTTAACAGACATGCATTCGCATGGTCCTCTGTTTACCTGGGAAAACAAGCGAGATGAAGGTTTAATTTGTAAGAAGTTAGACCGTATTCTGGTTAATGAGGATTGGAGTCGTCGATTTCTCGACGCTTATGGCGTTTTCGAAGCTGGTGGTTGCTCAGACCACCTTCGCTGTCGGTTCTCAGTAGGGAACCAAGTCTGCAAACCTAGGGGGCCATTCAAATTTACGAATGCTATCATGTCTTGTCCGGAGTTTCTTTCCACCGTGCAAGCTTTCTGGGATACTTCGGAGAGCCTCTATCACTCTACCTCTGCTATGTTTTGTTTTGTAAAGAAGCTTAAAGCACTAAAACCTCTATTAAGGTCTTTAAGTCGTCAAAAGCTTAGTAAACTCTCAGAGCAGGTGGAGGTTTCCCACAAGGACCTTTGCCAGAAACAACTCGCTACGCTCTCAAATCCCTCGTCGGCTGCGAAGGAGGCTGAGGACCAGGCATTTCAGCGGTGGGATCATATGTCTGATCTGGAGGAATGTTTTTTGAAACAACAGTCCAAGTTACACTGGCTATTGGTGGGTGACAAGAATAACAAATTTTTTCACAAAGCTGTCAAGGCTCGACAAGCCCTTAATGCTATTCGAGAGATTCTCTGTCAGGATGGCTCCATTGCAAAAACTCAACCGGAGATTAAAGCGGAGGCAGTAAGGTTCTTTGAGGAGTTTCTAACTTTGAGCCAAATGACTATGAGGGGATGAGTGTTTCTCAGTTAGAGGAGTTAGTGTCATTTCGTGTCTCTTCTCCTCAACAAGAGGGTTTGTTGAAGTTGGTTTCTGATGAAGAGATTCGACAAACGCTATTTAAGATGCCGGTTGGTAAGTCCCCTGGTCCGGATGGTTATACTGTAGAGTTTTTAAAGCAAGCATGGTCAATTATAGGACGAGACTTTGTTGTTGCGGTTCAATCTTTTTTCCTTAAAGGCTTCCTCCCTAAAGGTGTAAACTCGACAATTTTGACTCTTATCCCAAAAAAATCTGACTCTAAGGAGATGAAGGACTACCGTCCTATTTCTTGCTGCAATGTGTTGTATAAGGTAGTCTCCAAGATTATTGCTAATCGTTTGAAGGTTATATTGCCTTCATTCATTGCTCCTAATCAGTCAGCTTTCATAAAGGATAGGCTTATGATGGAAAACCTGTTGCTTGCTTCAGAATTGGTGAAGGATTATCACAAGGAGTCCATCTCCCCTCGGTGTATGATGAAGATTGATATCTCCAAGGCCTTTGATTCAGTGAAATGGCCTTTTCTTATCAACATCCTCAAAGCTATTAATGTCCCCGCGGATTTCATTCATTGGATAGAACTCTGTATCTGCTCGGCTTCTTTTTCTGTGCAAGTCAATGGGGAGTTAGCTGGTTATTTCCAAAGCAAAAGAGGTTTGAGGCAAGGATGTTCTTTATCCCCTTATCTATTTGTCATTTGTATGAATGTCCTGTCCCTAATGCTGGATAAGGCTGCTACTGATCATTGCATTGGTTATCACCCTCGCTGCAAAACAATGAACCTCACACACCTCTGCTTTGCTGATGATATTCTCATCTTTACTGATGGGAGCTCACACTCAATTGCGGAGACTCTAGCTGTTTTTGATAGGTTTGCCGCTGTCTCGGGCCTCAGAATAAGCCTTCAGAAATCCACGCTGTTCATGGCTGGTTTTTCAACTCAACATCAGCACGACATCCTACAGCACTTCCAGTTCTCTGTGGGCTCCCTCCCTGTTCGGTACCTGGGACTCCCTCTCCTCACCCGTTCTATGACACATGCTGACTTTCTTCCTCTCCTTGAGCATATTCGTAGTCGTATCTCCTGCTGGACTGGTCGGTTTTTGTCTTTCGCGGGTAGACTTCAGTTGATCAAGTCGGTGTTATCTAGTCTCACCAATTTCTGGTTCTCTGCTTTCCGTTTGCCGAAGCGATGCCTTCAGGAGATTGATAGTCTCTTCTCGGCTTTCTTGTGGTCTGGTCCGGATCTAAATACAAAAAAGGCCAAAATCTCTTGGCTTGACATGTGTAAACCAACGCATGAGGGAGGACTGGGGCTTCGTCGTTTGCAGGATACGAACACAGTGTGTATTTTGAAGCTCATTTGGCGACTAGTGTCTGCTAGTACCTCTTTTTGGGTCAACTGGGTTCGAAGGAACTTGATCCGCACTGGTTCGTTTTTGTCTGTCAATGAGAGGAGTGTTGGTGGATCATGGATGTGGAGGAAGATTTTGCAATACCGTGACCTTGCTGCGAATTTACATAAAAAGGAGATATCTTCGGGCACTGAAACTTCATTCTGGTTTGATGTTTGGAGCCCTATTGGTCTGCTGTTTGCTCAACTTGGGAACCGGGGTAGTATTGATATGGGGATCCCACAGAAGAGTACTGTGGCAGAGGCCCTCTCGCATCGACGACGACGACATCGTGTTGATATTCTGAATCATATTGAGGATGCTCTTGACTCTATCCGCCAATCAGTGCAACCTCAAGGTAGTGATCGTCCACTCTGGAAACAGAAGAATGGTTCTTTTAAGAGTAAATTCGCTTCCTATGATACTTGGTGTTTGATAAGGCAACCAAACGCTCCATGTGCCTGGTCTGCAGGCGTTTGGTTCACTCATTCAACACCTAAGTACGCATTTATAGCTTGGCTTGCTCACCATAATCGGCTCTCTACTGGTGACAAGTTGGTTCAGTGGAATGCTGCTGCAAATGGAGATTGTGTTCTCTGTCAGGGTTGTGGGGAAACGAGAGAACATCTTTTTTTCTCCTGCTCCTATTCCTCAAACGTGTGGTCTACTCTTGTTCAGAACTTGCTGGGAGCCCGGTTCACCACGTCTTGGGCAACATTGGCTTCTCTGCTTGTGGACTCTTCTACTCCTCGCCTACCCCTGTTTGTCCTGCGGTATGTCTTCCAATCCACTATACACAGCCTATGGCGGGAACGTAATGCTCGAAGGCACGGTGAAGCTCCTACCTCGTCATCCACCCTTTGCCGCTTTATCGACAAGCAAGTCCGCAATCGTTTACTCACACTGACTTCCACCTTTGGCTATGAGAATGGACTCCAGCTCTGGTTCCAAAGTCATCCTCTCTCAACCATTTCAGTCTCTTAAACTCTTATGTTGCTAAACTGTTGTTTTAAAATGTAAAACCAACTTTGGACCACTGTTGTTTTTTTGGTGAATATAATTTAGCATTCATACAAAAAAAAAAAAAGGTATTTTTGAAAATTCCAAAAAAAAAAAGCAAGAGCATAATAAACTAGAAAAAATAGATAACAATTGCGAAGCAAATGATATAAATTGTCTGTTTTTATGATTATTCAAATTAATTCCACCAAATATGTTATGGTATCCATGAAAACTGAAAAGTTGCGATTATACATTGCATAAATCGATTTTTCATGATCCTAAACTTTCATAGATAAAAATTGAGTGTGAAGTATCGTTTGTAGTTATCGGCAGAAAAGAAAACATAGTTTGTAGTAATATGTTATATCTTAAATAACTCAATTATGTAGGCATAAAGTAAAATTCTTAATACTAAATATGGGCTCGCGGATGATATGTCTTTATACGATTTAAAAGAGATCTTAACGAGAGATGAAGTAGCCGTTTGTCAAAAAAAAAAAAAAAAAAAAAAAAAAAAAAAACGAGAGATGAAGTAGCCAAAACAAAAGTCGATGTCATAAAATTATGTTTAAGTATGTTTATTTCAGGAACTAAACTATCTCTCGGGGTCTTATATTTTTTCTCAAAGTTGAACTTGATCATTTAGTGATTCTTTAGTTTGTTCAAGGAAATAATACTTTTGTAATGGCTATTTTGTTCTAGTCACATGAGACTAAAAGCTCATCGATAAATGTAAAATTTTGGGAAGAAGATGTGTGTTTAATTTTTTCAAATGATGTTCTTTAATCTAGTGGGTTTATGTTATTTCTATTGAAATTTTTAACTATTGGATGAAAAAAATATATATATACACATTATTATAAAAATATTTGAAAGAAAAATGTTCATTTTATTTTGTATATAAGGATGAATATAGTGAGACTTATGTGAAGCAAATGTCAAAAAAATCCCTCTCGTGAACAAAATGTAATACATGTTTTATGACTTTATCTACCAACTAAACCAAATATGCTGACTAAGGAAAACAAAACATATCAAATATGTTGACTGAGGAAAACAAAACATATCAAATATGTTGACTAAGGAAACGTCAAAATGTTAGAAACACTCAACAAATCACAAGATAGTAAAACTGTAACAGTAGTGAAAGACGCAACAGTGTGAACTCATATCTTAAAAAAGATTGAAGACAAGAGATACAAAATCTATTACAAACTTTGTCCAAATCTGTCACTATCCTCTGTTTTTAATTTTTTTTTCTTTGAGGTGGTACAAAAATTCAGAATCAACTGCTTTCACAATTAATGACCGATTGCTTCTTCACCTACTCTCTCTCTCTCTCTCTCTCTCTCTCTCTCTCTTGGAAGTAACAAGCCCTCTCTATATGCTGATCCCATCTAGGGCAACCCTCTCTGCTATAACCTTTGACTTTCTCGGAACACTTCCATTTTCTTGAGAATTCTCCATTAATTTTTCCCCATCTGGGTTTTAAAGCTTTAGAATTCTTGATTCTTCCAAGATGGGTAACAAGATAATCTCCATGATGAAGAAAGATAGCAAAGATGGAGGATCTAAGAGCAAAAGAATGAATCGGTCTCAGAGGAAATTGCCTGCTGATGAAGAGATGTTGCATCGTCGAGCTCTTTCCATGGCGATTCATCAAGCTCAGCTTTCTCAGAGATTTGATGGATCTATGTCTAGACGTGTCGGTTCTACAAGTACTAGGAAACGAACCCTCTCTGACCCTTTTTCTAATGGCAAGCAGGTCAGTTCAGTCACTCACTACTGAATCTTATTTTCTTGAAAAGTTCAAAGCTTTACCACTTTATTTTATTTTATTTTATATGATGTAATGATTGTTTCGACCGAGTCTTCACCTTTTTGCTTAAGAATATCGATTGAAAATGTAATGATTGTTTGAGAGCTTTTTGAGAAGAATAAGGTTACTATAAAAGGTGAGAGAAAAGAGTAGATTCTTTGTTAACATTAGAAAGGAGATGTGAAAAGTGCTGAAAGATTTCAGACTTATTTGTTGAAAAAATGTTAACTTTATCCAGAAAAGAAATGTTCTAAACTCTGATACTGACACTGGGTTGGGACCAGATGAGCTATAAAACTATTGAGTGTCTTTAGCCACCCCCATAACCTTACTTTTAGAAGTACTGATAACTTTTTCTTGTCTCTCCTCTTTGTTCTCTTTAAGTTAAGTTAGTGGATGGTGTTTGCTGGTTGTTATTGTCACACCTGGTCTTTGCTATATATATATATATATATTGTTGCTGTAGCTAGATTTCAGATGTTAGAGACGCTTAACTTTGGATTAAATATCTATGTTCCCTTCTTCAGGCACCTGATTTTTCAGAGAGCTTAATTGTGAAGAGATTTGTTCTGGTGCACGGTGAAGGGTTTGGCGCATGGTGTTGGTACAAAATTGTTGCATCATTGGAAGAGTCAGGACTGTCTCCTACTACAGTTGACCTCACTGGTTGTGGATTTAATATGACAGACACAAACACTGTCTCTACCTTGGAAGAATATTCAAAACCGTTGATCGAGCTCCTTGAAAATCTCCCTGAAGAAGAGAAGGTACTAAGAATTTGCTCTTTGGTTAACCATTTAATTGGAGGAATGAGGCAATGAGATATGAGTTGGTTGTTTTATGCAGGTTATTCTAGTGGGTCATAGTACTGGAGGTGCGTCTGTTTCATATGCGTTAGAGCGGTATCCAGAGAAAATCTCAAAAGCTATATTTGTATGTGCAACCATGGTTTCTGATGGCCAAAGACCCTTTGATGTTTTCTCTGAAGAGGTAATAAACATTGTTTGATATCATATCTATCATGCATTAGAGAAAAAACATAGTAGTCTTTGTTTTTGTTTTGGTGCTCACGTTTGTGAATTAAAACTGTCTAAATTGATGCAGCTTGGTTCCGCAGAGCGGTTCATGCAAGAGTCGCAATTCTTGATCTATGGGAATGGAAAAGACAAGCCTCCTACAGGGTTCATGTTTGAGAAACCACACATGAAAGGCTTGTATTTTAATCAATCACCCAACAAGGTACACTCCAAAACGCTAATTCTTGAATATTCATCAGCAAAAGTTAGCAACTTAGTAAAAATGATCTGGTTTATGGCTTTGCAGGATATAGCATTGGCAATGATCTCAATGCGACCAGTACCACTTGGACCAATGATGGAGAAGGTATCTCTAACCACAGAAAGATACGGGAAAGGAAGAAGATTCTATGTTCAGACATTAGATGACCGTGCACTCTCACCAGATGTTCAAGAGAAGGTAGTGAGAGAGAACAGCCCTGAAGGAGTGTTCAAGATCAAAGGAAGTGACCATTGTCCTTTCTTCTCAAAGCCACAATCTCTCCACAAAATTCTTCTCGAGATTGCACAGATTCCTTAACAAAGATCTTGAGATTTCTTTGGAGGAGAAAGCATACTGATTATATTTTTATTTTTTTATGAACAAGAATACTTTTAATTAATCCTGAAAAACACATTTTGTAAGCAATTTCTAGAATCGATACAAAGGTCGTATTTATACCATTTGAAGATAAAAGTGATTGAATACACAAATGGTCCTGTATTTTTTAGGTAAGATCTTGGAGATACTTACATATACAGGAAGAAGAATCAACAACAAGTAGAGGAATTGGAGACAAGAGAGAAGAGGTCTGTCTATATATATAATAACACTCTTATTATTCCAAGTCTAGAATGCCGAAATTCGAAAGAAGGATCTTAACTTGGTCGACCAGGTCAGATCCTGTTGCATACTCTGTGAGCATCCCAACTGCGAAACCAAACATTGCCCACCTAAAATAAACAAAACACAGTGTTATATCTCATGTATAGGCAGTACCAGCTAATTCTTAAATCAACCACAGTTTCTTGTGTGTGCCTGAGTGTCTCATCAGTAAGAACTCATCAATGCATTCAAACACGGAGATCCGGATAAGTTTTCTATCTACCTAAGAAAAATGGACAGGCAAAATTGTGCAAAAGCAATCATGACAGAACACTACTATAGGCTCTATATATCTGAATTTGAAGGGGTTATGCTGCAGATGAAGAAACATCAATGACTAGAAACTTGTATGAAGACAAAAGAGCTACCCCCAAATGCAATTGAAATGACAAGAACATCATTTGCAAACTAATGTACCACATAGCATCAGGAAACATATAACTAACTACATAAGATTAACATCAGCAAATTGCAGACAGTATTATTCTTTCGCTTTATACTGATGAACAATTGTGAACCAATAGCCTGAGCAACTTGTGTATACCGTCTACTTAAGAAAAATGCACAGGCAAAATTAGGTAAAACTGAGAAAAGTGTAAAACTTTAGACTCTTGTATGTCTGCAGGGGAAGTAAAATCAGTGACCATCAACTTGTTTCAAGAACCATAGCTAGCCACAATTGCAATTGAGGTCAAAGCAAACTAATGTATCATAGACATATAGCATCAAAATCTATGTCTATGATACATCAGAAAATTGCAGCATATATCTAAATTGTAAACCAGGAGCCAAGACCATCAAAATCGAAACTTGAGATTATAATTTAGATTTTAGAGTAAAGGTAAGTTCCAGTACCTTCCATTAGAGATCTCATTTTTGGGTTGAAAACCAAAGAAGGGACCTTGACCAGCAGCTTCAAGCTTCTTCTTTTTAAAGTACTCTTGAAGCTCTTTAGCCTTCTGTCTCTGAAACTCAACCGTAGTTACACTCTTCCCATCAACAGCCACAGCTTTCTGCGGCGTCGGCGGCGGTGGTGATGGTGATGGAGCGGATGAAGGCTGCGATGGAGGAACAGGTTTTTGCGGCTCCCGGAGAGTAGGAGGAGCCGAGGGCCTTCTCAAAGGACCTTCTGTCTGAGAACATCTGATGATGAATACACATGGCTTAGTATTCGTTGAGAATCTAAAAGATGTTGAGGTAGAAGATGATGAAGAAGTTGATGATGATGGATTTAGAATCCTGATACATTGAATCGGTGAAGCTACTGACATCTTCTTCGTTTCGTTGAATTGTCTGAATTTTTTTTCCGAAGCTTTGGTTCTGTCTTTTTGGTAATGTCTTTGTGGATGTGATATGGCCAAGTCTCATGCTTATGCTCAATGGTGCTTTTGGATTCTTCCACGCGCGTGTACGGCGCGTGCAAATAGTTTTGTTTGACTTGAAGATAAAACAATTAGGCACAAGGTGAAACAAAGTAAATTGGTAATTAACTTGAAATTTATCGGGATTAAACATTGGATTTATATTAATTGGGATATTCTACTCCAAAAAGTTGTGGTGTGGATTTTATCATTACAGGACAGAGTAGCATAGAGATGTTGTACATTTGAATAGTCTAAAATACAGCTCAAAATTGACAAATCAAGTGGCTACAAAGGTACACATCCAAAAGTTCTTCTTATCCAATCTTTTGCAAACCATCTCTCTCTCTCCTGTCACCTGTCTCATCTCTCACTTACTCGCTATATATATAAAATAACAAAGGTGCACTGAACAAGAGAAAAGAGCATCTACCACAAACTATAATGAAAGCTCTTGAAGAAGGTGACTTCACATGATTGTGCACATACAGCTCTTACCACTTCCATGATGGAACTCATCGTCTGATTCACCTACTTCACTGCAAAATTCAATCAGAGCACTATGGTTTCAACATTTGTTCACCAAAAATGGAATTGTAAAAGGAGCAATGCTAGTACTTGGTATGCAAAAAGATAAGAAAGACGAAAACACACTGATTGCACAACAACTACATCACAATTTCTTAAGAACAAATCAAACTATTGTGCCAAAGAATTACTATCACAAGTCTACTAAAGAGAGTTTTATGAGTAGTATCTATTCAAGAATGAGCTAAAGAACTTTTGGATCTATTAAACAGTTGCTTATCCATGATCGAAAGGGTTATTACTATTAAATCTCAAACTATGAGCTAGTTCCCAAAACCATTTTAAGCAGACAGGGAGGGATCAAGCCAGTTCTTTCCTATGAGATGTATCCCTACTCTTAACATACACCAAAACTAACATCTATTAGCCACACATAAAAAGACTAATCAAACCAAATCTAATATCATAAGAAAGAAAGCATCCATACCTAGGCTCAAACTCTCTGACCTCAGCAATCTCAATACCACAAGTGTCAGGCCATTGCACTTTCCTTCTATCTGTATGATCCACCACACCATCTCTACTCACATCATCATCACCAATAACAACATCACTAAATGATCTTTTCTTCAAACTGCTCTTAAGTGCAAACCTATTAGTGACTTCACAATTATACTCCACACTAGGTGCCTGATCCTTCTTCCCCTCATGATAAACTGAAGAGTTAGAAGAAGGACTGACTCGGATAGGAGATGGATTATCCGGTCTTTCGGATTTGCGACCAAAACATATAAGAGAAGTGCAGGCAGAGGAGAGCCAGTTCTTAGACGAATCTAACCGAAACCCGGTATTAGATTCTTCAACTACCAAATGATAATGGTTCCATTGTGATGATGACACCTTGACAGGCTTTTGTTCATTCTTCTGACCTAATAGAAGAAGAGCTAAACCATTGCTATACCCAGAAGCTGATGAAGAGAAGAATCCTCCTCCTTCTGCTGCAAATAACATTTCCAATAATGTCTCATTTGCACATCATTCCAACTACAGTTTTCTTTTTTTCTTTCTGGAACACAAACTCCAAATCCCTAAAATCAAAGTCCAGAATCAAAATCATTAGGATGACAACAAAGAAGGCTTTTTTACAATATGAAAAAAAAAAAAAAAAAAAAAAAAAAATTCTCTCTGATTCAATACTGCAAAACAGTAAAAAAGAAGAGGCTTGAGTCTGAAATCAGAAACGAAATCTACGACAGGAGTTCATCATAATGGTTTCAGTTCAGTAAGTTGTTGAAGCGATGGGGACGACATAAAAAAAAAAAAAACTAGGAATCTAAAACACTTCCTACTCTAGTGTGGTTTCACCTTCAGATTTAGAAAGAAAATAAAATATTTGTGAGATTGGGAAATCAAATGGCCAAGATTCACCGGACGGATCTGAGAGACGTTCCGGAGTGATAACCGGCGGCAGAGCGGAGAGAGTAGCGGCGAGAGAGATTTGATTAACTAATTGGTGGGCTTTTTGTTTGTGTTGGTTTGCTTTGTGATGGAGAAAACAAAGCTCATAAGTGAAAGTGTAAAAGGGCGATGCGCAGAATTTGTTATTACAAATTAATTTGTAAATTTAAAGAGAAGCAATTTTTCTCAATATCGTTACAATAAAAATTTTTCCAAAAACACCACTTTTAGTTTTTACTTTTAAAAAATACTAATAAAATGATTTTTTTTTCAAAAATATCATAAAATTAAAGTAAAGTTTTTATATTCAAAACTAAACCCTAAATCATACCCTCTAAAAACTATACATTAAATCTAAATTTATCAATCCAAACCTAGAAAAATAAATTCTCCATACTTCAAATTTGATTTTTGTGTTTATGGTATTTTTGGGAAAAAAACTTTTGTGACATTTAAAAAAAACTTAAAATATGATATTTTGGAAAGACATTTAAAATGTGGTATTTTGAAGAATTCCTCGTTTAAAATTTCAGACCCTTTTTATATTATAAAAATTACATATTTGGATTCACTTTTTATTTATATTAAATTATAAAAATTATGATATTGAAATTCACTAACTATGTTTTTTCTTCACTGCTTAGTTTTTCTTTTTTAAGATGTTTGCTTGGATGATATTGTCCGGTATTATTAGCGGATGTCCAAAGGACTGCGATCCCACCTACTGTTCGTATGTAGTTTTTTTTTCTAATAAAACATAGGGGACTTTGTCTCCTATTTCACACTAAAAAAAATGATATATTCGGATTCACTTTTATATCTAGTTATGATAAATGAATATATATGTGGCAGAGGCTTGGTCGACTAGTAGACGACGGAGACCTCATCTTCCACATCTCCTCTCGATAGTAGATATGCTACGCTCGCAGTACCAACAGAGAACAGAGCAGTCTGATCTCGTTTTGTGGAAAAGGAAGAATGACAGCTTCAAAGCGGAGTTCTCTACGGCGGACACTTAGAATCATATTCGTTCCACCTCTGCTGAGGTTTCATGGCACCGCGCTGTGTGGTTCACTCATGCAACTCCAAAGTGTACTTTTTGCACCTGGTTAGCGGCTCATGATAAACTGGCCACAGGGGATCGAATGTTGCGGTGGAACGTTGGGGCTACAAGTACCTCTGTGTTTTGTCAGCAAAGTGTGGAAATTATATTACATATGTTCTTTGCTTGTGCCTTCTCTTTTGAAGTGTGGGCTGCGACGGCAAAAGGGGTGTTTCGAACCCAGTACTCTACCGACTGGAATCAGCTTCTAACGCTTTTAGCCGACACACGCCATGATCACTTGAGAAGCTTTTTTACTCATTATACCTTTCAACTTACTGTGTACACCATCTGGCGAGAACGCAACGAATGAAGATATGGTCAACATGCCAACATGCCAGGACAGTTGATCAAATGGATTGATCGCCAGGTGAGGGATCAGATTCTATCTATTCAGCGAACGGGGATAGGAGGTTCGACAACAGCCTTCAGGCTTAGTTCCAAACTAGTCCCTAATTTTGGTTTCTTTCTAGTTACGTAATCTTCTCTAGCTCAAACATTCAAACAATAGCTGCACTCGTTATAACAAAACTATTTTCTTCTTTAAATATAATTTAATATTAAATTAAAAAAAAGAATATATATGTGTGGATCTGCGCCTAAGCCATATTTTCGTGTGACTCTACATTAGGAACCATAGTTAGAGTCTCCTTGATCGTGTGAGAGTTTCTTTCCCTTTACCAAAATCGTCGACAAATTAGCTCTAAAACCGATTTTTAGAAACTTGAAGCCTATTATAATACATCTTAAACTCTAATTAAACAAAAAAAATATAACACAAATATATCAAAAAATTATATGATCAACCTGATAAATACGAAAAAAGTTTATAATCTTCTTCAATTTAGCTTGGTTGTCTCGTATAGATCATTTGATTGTTTATAGAATACCACATACATTACTGGTTCTTCTCATCAAACGAATGACCATTTCAAGAAATTGGTTAGCCGATTGCCTTTGTGAATAGCATGAAGATTGATCGCTCTTCTTCTTTCTTATCAATCTTCATGCTATCTTTATAATAGAGTTTTTCTTTCTTTCAGTGTATTATATTTTCATAAAAGCTTAGTTGTTTTTGTGTTTATTTGATGAGTTCGTTCTCCTTTGTTTTACGTATGAGTTGTTCTGCTTTGTGTGTTTATACTGTCTTTCACTTTTCTTTATAAACTCCTTTAGTCTTGACTCAATGAAGTTTTTACTTTGTCCATCAGCTTTAGTTTTTCTTGTTTGGGTTTTGTATTTTACTTTAGTGTGAAATTAACACAAAAACAACTAAGCTTTTATGAAAATATAATACACTGAAAGAAATAAAAAACTCTATTCTAAAGTTGATCGATAAAATTTTAGTTGATTAAAACGAAAAGATGATGTGCTATACAAAGAATAAAATTTGTTGACGGCAGAAAAGAAATGTTGATGGCAAAGATTAGATAAATAAAGAATAGAATGTGTCTGAATATTTGCAAATTATATATTATCGAAAAAGAAATATTAAAACAATGAAGTTGTTTTATGGCGGCGATGTAAACGGCGAGAGTCGATTTCATTGTTATTTCTTTTTCGATACTTTATTATGTTGTACTTAAGAACTTCTCTCTCAGGTACAGATTACTGAGCAGAGAAATTGCCGGAGATATTACCGTTTTCTGGCCGGTTTCAGACAAATTCAAATTCAGTAAACTTCGATACTTCAGTTTTTCAATTCGCATTAGTTGCTTCTTCTTTGCATATCACGGGTTTGCTACTCCTTTCTAAAGATCGTTTTCGATATGGAAAAGCAATTGGATATCTTTCTCCAACAGATGACGATTGAGGAAGAAGAAGATAAACCTCTGGTTTTATCTAATTTACCAGAGTTCAGCTCCTCTGAGAGGAACAAGCGAAGTATTATGGGAAGGTTTTTAAATCCTGAATTTCAACGCATGTCGAATTGGATTTTAGAGATGCCAAGAATTTGGAGATTATATGATAGGGTTAGAGGAATTGCTCTATCGAGAGATAGGTTCCAGTTCATCTTCAAGAATGAAGAAGACATACATGAGATCTTAAAAACTGGGGTTTGGACGCAAGATGATTGGGGTGTTGTTATGGAAAGATGGGTTGAAAATCCTCCTCCTGATTATCTGAAGTTTATGCCGGTTTGGATTAGACTCCGTAACATTCCAGTAAATCACTATACAAAAGATACTATATCGGAAATTGCTGGATGTGTTGGACAGGTTTTGGAAGTGCCCTTTGATGAGAAAGAAGCACAAAGCAATGACTATGTCCGGGTTAGAATTGCTCTTGATGTCTCTAAGGGCTTAAGAAATTTTAAAGAGCTACAACTCCCGAACGGATCGAGGGTAAGGATTGGAATTGATTACGAAAGAATTAGAAAAAGATGCTTCCAGTGCCAGAGGCTGACACACGATAAATCTCGATGCCCTTTGGTTCCTTCTTCTCTCGAAAATCAAGTGACTTCTGGAACAGTGACAGCTTCTAAAACTCTTAACAAAGGCAAGGAAAGGGAATCAGATGCGGTAGCTACCTCCACTGTAGAAGGTAACTCTGCAAAGCTTTTACATGATACAATCAAAGCTGATATGGTGATAAAAAAGAGCTCTCTCTTAGAGGTCCCTATTCAAAGTGTGAATCAAGGTACGTCATTCTACTGCTCTCCATCTGCTTTCTGTTCTGGTAATCTCGAAGCTAGCTCGTCCAAAAGTCAGCATCAGATGATAAAATCAACTAAAAGACCTAGGCCTTGGATAAAATGTTCGAAAGATAAGAAAGGCAAAAATTTGAAAGTTATTGATCTGTTTAATGAGTGTAGTGCGAAAGTTTCAAGGGATGATGAGGGTAGGGATAATGGGAAGAGTTTGGCCAAAAGTCTCCAGAGAGACAATGTTTCGGTGGTTCCTGGTGAACTGCCGCAAGATCAATAGATATCTTGAGCTGGAATTGTCAAGGGTTGGGGAATCCCTGGACAATTCGTCATCTCAAGGAAATGAGAAAAGCTCATTTCCCTGACATCCTTTTCCTCATGGAGACAAAGAACTCAATAGGTTTTTTGGAGAAGGTTCAAGGTTGGCTGGGCTATAGTAACTTGAAAACAGTTGAACCTGTAGGATATGGTGGGGGTTTAGCTCTGTTATGGAAAGACAATATAGATATAGATTTTCTTTTGGTTGACAAAAACTTTATAGATATGAAAATCTCAAGTGGATCAAAATTTTGGTTTATTTCTTGTGTTTATGGGAATCCGATTACTGGTCTTAGATCCCTTGTGTGGAATAAAATTCTAGATTTTGGGCTGTTAAGAACTGAAGCTTGGTGTATGCTTGGAGATTTTAATGCAATATTGTCCAATGGAGATAAGTTGGGTGGTCCTTTGCGAGACCAAAGCTCTTTTCTGCCTTTTCAAAAGTTTTTAGATAATTGTGATATGTCTGAACTTGGGAGCTCTGGAAATGGCTTCACGTGGGGTGGTGTTAGAAATAAACAATGGATCCAGTGTAGACTAGATCGCTGTTTTGGAAATCCTGCTTGGTTATCTATGTTTCCAAACAGCCATCAATGGTTTCTGGAGAAACTAGGCTCGGATCACAAACCTGTGCTGGTTAAATTTACGAATGATAAGGATTTATTTCGGAGTAACTTTTGGTTTGACAAACGTTGGGCTGAGGACCCTTCTTTATGGGAGGTAATTCAGAAGGCTTGGAATGAGATGAGCTCTCTAGAAGTTGAAAATTCTGTTCTTTTAAGAAGTGATAACTGCAGAAAGGCAATTAATGCTTGGAAGAATAGAGTTTGGTCCAGCTCAGAAACTCGTATAAAAAGTCTACGGAAAGAGTTGAAGAAGCAAGATGAATCGTTGAAACCCTGCTTCAGAAGGATTAATGAGATTAAAAAAGAACTTGCTGTAGCCTTTCGAGAAGAAGAAATTTACTGGAGACAAAAGAGTAGAGAGAAATGGCTTCTTGATGGTGATAAGAATACAAAATTCTTTCAAGCATCGGTAAAAGCTGCAAGAATGAAGAATTCTTTACAGTTTCTCATTGATGATGATGGTATAGAACATTTCTCAGAGCAACAAAAAGGAGAAGTGGCAGTTAAGTATTTCAATCACCTCTTTAAATCATCTTCACCTTCACAACTTAGTGATATCCTTCATAACTTTCGACCACGAGTGTTAGATAACATGAATCAGGATCTCGTAAAAGATATTTCGAAGTCGGAGATCAGACAAGCTGCGTTCTCGATTAGTAGTGAAAGTGCTCCTGGCCCGGATGGTCTCACAGGGTTTTTTTTCAAAAAATTTTGGCCACTGATCCATAACCAGATTAATGGTGAGGTTCTTAAGTTCTTTGCTACTGGTAATCTCCCTGAGGATTGGAATCACACTCTTCTTTGTCTCATTCCGAAAATCCCAGATCCAAAACGTATGTCAGATCTTAGACCTATTAGTTTATGCTCAGTGATCTACAAGATTGTTTCAAAAATCCTTGTGCTTAGGCTGAAAAGACATCTACCATCCATTGTCTCTCCTACTCAAGCAGCATTTGTTTCAGAAAGATGGATTTCAGACAATATCTTGATAGCTCATGAAATTGTTCATAGTCTTCACACACATCCAAGGATATCTCAAGAGTTTATGTTGATTAAAACTGACATGTCAAAAGCATATGATAGAGTAGAATGGATTTTTTTGAAGGATATGCTTATCGCTCTTGGATTTAATGAACGTTGGATCTCTTGGGTTATGGCTTGTGTTTCTTCAGTTAGCTATGCAGTGGTAATCAATGGAGAATCCTATGGTTTGATCAAACCGGCTAGGGGCATTAGACAGGGTGATCCTTTATCGCCTTTTCTTTTTGTGTTGTATACTGAGGCGCTGATTCACTTGTTCAATCAAGCGGCAAGTGAGGATAAAATTTCTGGGATTCAGTTTCATCATTCTGGTCCAGCCATCAATCACTTGCTTTTTGCAGACGATAGCCTCTTCATTTGTAAAGCCAATAGGATTCAATGTGCTGAAATGTTGAATTGCCTTCAGAACTATGAAAAGATATCGGGTCAAATGATAAATAGGCAAAAATCAGCAATTACATTTGGATCAAAGTCAGAGATTCAAGATTGGAATTGGATAAAGAACAAAACAGGGATTAGCTTAGAAGGTGGGGAGGGTAGATATCTTGGTCTTCCTGAATGTTTGAGTGGCTCCAAAAAACAGCTTCTAGGTTTTATCAAGGAGAGACTCCAGTCTAAATTAACTGGTTGGTATGCCAAGAATCTTTCTCAAGGAGGTAAAGAAACTCTTCTAAAGTCTATTGCTTTGGCTTTACCAGTTTATGCAATGTCCTGCTACAAATTGCCTAAGTATACTATCAAGAATCTGATTTCTGTCATGATGGATTACTGGTGGAATAATAATCAAGAAAAAAAAAAAATCCATTGGCTAAGCTATGAGAAGATGACTATACCAAAGGTAGATGGTGGTTTTGGTTTTAAAGATTTGGAAATTTTTAATCAAGCGATGCTAGCAAAACAAGCTTGGAGGCTTTTACATGATACAAATTGTCTCTTCTCCAAATTCTTAAAAAGCAGATATTTTCCTTCTACTGACTTTCTTGATGCCTCATTTGGAAGAAGCCCTTCTTTTGGGTGGAGGAGTATTCTTTTTGGTAAAGAACTTCTTTCAAATAATCTTCGCCGGGTTATTGGAAATGGTAAAGACACTCTTGTTTGGGTTGATAAGTGGTTATATGATGGTAGCCCTACAAGACCTGTTGGTATTCATTCTCTGATGAATATTGAACTTAAAGTGTCTGATCTTTTCAATCAGCAATCCGGAAAATGGGATGATCATCTCTTAAGTGCTCTTTTTCATCATTCTGAGATAAAAAGCATTAAAGCTATAAAACCTAGGTTAGGTTATAGAGACTCTTTCTGCTGGGGGGAAACAAGGAATGGAATTTACTCAGTGAGCTCTGGTTACAATTTGATGTTTAAAGTGAGAAAAAAGGAAAGTCTGCAGATTGCATGTGCCTGCCCTTCTAGAAATCCAGTCTTAAGAGCTTGTTGGGAGGTGGCTACATCTCCAAAAATTAGAATATTTCTCTGGAAAGCTTTACTTGGAGCTCTTGCTGTTACAGAAAGACTTAGGACTAGAGCAATGAGAATTTTTGATGGTTGTATGATATGTGGTGCAGAGATAGAATCTATCAACCACATTTTGTTCCTCTGTCCTTTCGCAAGACAAGTTTGGGCTCTTTCCAATACTCCATCTCCGTTCTTGGGTTTTGGCAACTCAATTTTTGAAAATATGCATCACGTATTGAGTTTAAAGAGTCAAGAGAACTTTGTTGCAGAACCTAGTTCATCTTTTTCTTGGATTCTGTGGCAATTGTGGAAAAACAGGAATTCCTTACTCTTTCAAGGAGTCTGTTTTTCACCACTTGATGTTGTCCAAAAAGCATGGGAGGCTTCTTCGGAATGGAGTGCAGCGCAGACTCTAAACCGCTGCCACGAGATTGACCCTTCAAACCAGGACGAAAGATGGCTTCCCCCTTTACATGATGAAGTGAAATGTAACATTGGCTTTTCATGGTCCAAAAAGTTTTCATTATCTGGAGCTTCTTGGGTAGTAAGAGATCCTACAGGTAATGTACTCATGCATAGTAGAAGATCCTTTGCCTCTGTCAATTCTGTCTTTGAAGCTAAAATCAAGAGTTGGGAGTGGGCTTTAGAGAGTATGACAAGCTTGCATTTCGCGAATGTGACTTTTGCCGCGTCTACTTTCGAAATTATTCAAGCTATACATGACCCAAGTCATTGGCCATCAATTGTAAGCTTCATCTCTCCCCTCATCTTATATAGTAAAGGGAAACCATTTTGGTTTCTTAGCTTTGAACCTTTAAAAAGCAATTCGGGAGCTATGATGATTGCAAAAAGTGTCACTCTGGACTTGAGATTATCTTCTTACGTAGCTTCTGGTAAGCCTATGTGGTTGAAAGGTTTTTTTGATCATGAGCAAAGCATGATTTTTAATTCTTTGCATTAGTATTTTCCTTTTGCTCTTCTTCCAGAAATTTCTTATATTATTTCTCTTATCTACTGTTAATAGTAAAACTTTTTTTGTTTTTCATCGTTAGAATGGTTTATATTCTGACTTTCAGAAAAAAACAAATCTAGAAGACTTTTTGATTCTAAAGCGGTGATTATCTTGGTTTCTTAATCTTTTCTCTTCCTTCCTTAGAAGTTTTGACTCAGTTCCCACAAAAAAGTCTTATCTTCTTTGACCTTCTTCTCTCCTTATCTCATATTTTCTAGTCCTATTTTAACTTATTCCCTCTTAGTCACCCATATATATTACCACCCTCTCTCGCTTCTCTTTCCTTAGTAGTTACCCTTTCTCTCGTTTTTTATTTATCTATCATGGCTGATGAACTTTGGAATGATCTTCAATATATGGTTCTTGGTCGTGATGATCCGGAACTGTTTATTCCTAGTTCAGCTTATGATAGTGCTCTGGCAAGGAATAGACGCAGCCTTATTGGGCGTCTGCTTAACCCTACTCTCCAAGACCGTGGGCGTGTCTTAACTGCCCTACCTGCTCAATGGGAGCTTTACGACAGGGTGCACGGTCGAATTCTGGATGATAGTTATGTTCAATTCAGGTTTAGTTCAGAGAGTGACTTAGCCTCTGTTCTCAGAAGGGGACCCTGGGTGTTTGAAAAATGGTTTGTTGCTCTTCAAAGGTGGGAAGACTTTCCTGGAGAGGATTTCCTTACATCTATTGACCTGTGGGTTCAAATCAGAGAAAGGTCAGATTTGAAACTGGAGAAAGAGCCATGATAGGTTTTGAGTATGAAAAACTCAAAAAAGTATGCACCAACTGTTGTCGCTTCAATCACGACTTGGCTCACTGTCCGTATCTTGCTCCTCCGGCTTTTGATGATGATTACCTCGATGTTCCTCTGGCTCCTGGTCAGGAAGAAGAAGTGTTATCCGTTCACAACAGCTGTAATGGAGACATTAAATCAGATCAGAGCTCCGCAATCTCTTCCTATTCCCCTATCTCTCAGCCGCCGAGACCTGCTTCTCCAGCGCCGAATCTTGAGGAGTTTTTAGCTGCTAACCCTCTCCAATGTTTCCCGTCTTCAAGTTCAGCCTCCATCAAAATCTCATCAGATTCTCTGTTTTCTAAAACTGGAAATCCAAAAGAAAATTATGAAATTGGTGAGAGCTCGAAGAGGAAAAAAGGGAAACAGGTGCACATGGAGACTGATAGGAACACACGTCAATGCAGAAAGGATCCAGGACTGAGGTTCTATCCGGTTTTACCATAAACCTCTAAGGAAAATGATTAACAAGTCAGGAATCTCAGGAACTAATAGCCTTTATTTCTGAGATTCTTCTTTTTGGTTTAATCCTTTTGTAAGATGTGTCTTGCTTTAGTTTTTTTTATGTTGACAATGGTGTTTGGTTCACCTCTTGGTGCCTTGGCTATGGTTATTTTGATGAAGGTAAAGGTCGTGGAAGAAATTCATGAAGACCTTTGATGACTGTTTTTTGAAGATGATGTGGTGAGATGTAAGGTTCTGTCATTCCTCTTTACTTATGAAGTATGCTTTAAGACCGGCTGCAATGAATTACATTGTTTTGATGGTCTTAATGAGAGAGTGATGAAGACAGACTTACTTCACTAGCATCTACCTTATTTTAGCAGTTATGTTGTAGTTTAAATCTGCTGTGTTTCCAAGCTTGTTGTAATAACTTGACTCTCCAACTTGGTTTAGTATAAGCTCATATATAAGATGAACTTTTTGGAAAAAAAAAAAAACAAAATAACAATAACGAATTTGCTGGAGCTGACTACAACTACTCTTCTCGCTCTCCACGAGCCCTACGCTTCCCAACTGCCTTTTTCAGATTACCTTACAGACTCAACTCCGATTTCTACCACTCTCGCCGTCGACAGCGCCGGTGCTACGATCACCTCCACACGATTCATTTCCGATTTGCTCTCTTCTTTCGTTTCTCTTCTCTCTAGGTAAACTCCACGCCGTATTCTCCTTCTTCTCTCTTAAATCTGTTTCCTCTCCCCTCAGATTTGATTGATATATAATCTTAGAGATCTTATGGTAAGTTTTTTCCGATTCCAATATGGTAAGTTTTTTCCGATTCCAATCTCTTGCGCCGGATCCGATCTGAAATCGAATCGTGTTACATTCAAAATTTACTGTTGATTAGGCGATCGCGATCGAACTCAATGAGTTTTGAGTCCAGTTCTTTGTTTTCCGCTTTTATCGAAATCAATTCTATAATTTCTTCATAACTCTCGATCCGTTTTCTTATGGAAATTGTATCTCTGTGGTGAAGTGTGTCTCTGGAGAATGGGAGATTGAAGAAATAGAGAACTACTGATCGAGGAAGAGAGTGAGAGAGAGATAGTTAGAAATGGCTCCTGTGAGTAAAGCTGATAAGAAGGCAGCAGTAGATGCTGCTGCTTGGATGTTCAATGTCGTCACTTCTGTTGGTATCATCATTGTTAATAAAGCTTTAATGGCGACTTATGGTTATAGCTTTGGTAAGGTCTCTTTTGCTCTTATGCCTTTTCTTTAAAGCCTGAAGCTATTCTTATTGTGTTGCAAAACTCGTTGCAGCTACAACCTTAACTGGTTTACATTTCGCTACAACAACTCTGATGACGATTGTTTTAAGATGTCTTGGTTACATTCAGCCTTCTCATCTTCCGTTTACGGAGCTTTTGAGATTTATTCTGTTTGCAAATTTCTCGATTGTTGGAATGAATGTCAGTCTTATGTGGAACTCTGTCGGTTTTTATCAGGTGATTAATACTATCTTAGCTCTGTATTTATGCAATTGCGCAAAGAAAATCATCTAATCTTGATTCTGTTTTTGTGTGTGTGTCAGATTGCTAAGCTCAGTATGATTCCTGTATCCTGCTTGTTGGAAATGGTTTTCGATAAGATCCGTTACTCCAGAGACACAAAGCTTAGCATAGGACTGGTTCTTGTTGGTGTTGGTGTTTGCACTGTTACTGATGTCAGTGTAAACACTAAAGGATTTGTAGCCGCTGTCGTTGCCGTGTGGAGTACTGCTCTGCAACAATACGTAAGTGTTTTTTAAAGCATCTGTGCTCTTACGAAGTAACATATCGTTTCTTTGTTTAACACAAAACTAATATTTGGTGTGGTTTTCACATGATGCAGTATGTACATTACCTTCAGCGTAAGTACTCGCTTAACTCATTCAACCTATTGGGACATACCGCTCCAGCCCAAGCCGCAACATTGCTAGTAGTTGGCCCGTTTCTTGATTACTGGCTGACAGAAAAAAGAGTAGACATGTATGATTACAACTTGGTTTCTGTGGTAAGTACCAAAAACCTCAATAAGTTTCATCTCTTAGTCTCGTTGAATTTAGATTTAACTTAACTTTCCTCACAAGAACAAAATCACATCTCCATGTCACTGCCTTATAAATTTTGTGGCAGTCTGAATAATATAGTACTCTTGTGTTTTCGATGTTTGGTACTACCAACCTTGTTTAGAGTCAGCATGCAGAGCCGAGCAGATACTATACAGAATCTAGCTTGTTATAATGCCTGCTTCTTAGTTAACTAACAAACTGTTTCTCTATGCTTAAGGCCAAACTGTGCTGTTACCTACATGGTATAAACTCATTCGAACCTAACGTTCTTGAATTTTGCAGCTGTTTATAACCCTGTCGTGCACAATAGCGATAGGAACCAACCTAAGCCAGTTCATCTGTATCGGAAGATTCACGGCGGTATCATTCCAAGTACTGGGACATATGAAGACAATCCTGGTGTTGATAATGGGCTTCTTCTTCTTTGGTAGAGAAGGTCTAAACTTGCACGTGGTTGTCGGAATGATAATTGCAGTACTTGGTATGATCTGGTACGGTAATGCCTCCTCGAAGCCAGGAGGCAAAGAGCGACGAAGCTATTCTCTTCCAACGACCCGTCAACAGAAACTTGGAGCTGCTTCGGATTCTGACGACAACGAAGACAAAGCCTAGTAGTAAGTAGTAAATTATCAGGAACACCACATAGTTACGTCTCTGTTTTGAGTTGTTCTTTTTAGCTTAATTTATCATTCTTGTGTTAATTTTGGTTGGGTACGAAAAAGGCGTTTTTTTTTTTTTTTCATACAGAGACGATTGGGATTTTTGTAATGCTTTTTGGGGGAATCAAGTTACATCAACTCACAGCTTTCCATATTTCAATTAGACATTCATTTTATTATTTTGGGGTGTTTATTGCCGATAATCATACATGCTGCAGGCTCTGATTTGTGCCAAATTGGTGGGCAATGCAGAGTACTTTGGTCTGTTTTGATCCCTGACTATCAGACAAGCCACTTAAACTGTACGATAATTGTCCTGAAAAAAATATTTCATCTGTCTGAATATCAGTATTGTAGATAGAGGTTTCCGAGTTGCAGGTTGAAAATGCAAGAGAGTGAAACCAAAACTTTGATCCAAAAAGAGAGGATGGTGAGAAAATTTAAGCTAGAAGACAAGGAAGGATTGCTAGTTCTGACACTAATAGATGGGATGACAGAGATGATTTTTAGTAGCAAAATTTTCGACCTCTTCAGACTCTTTTGTTCAAAGGTTATACGCTTTAGTACCAAGATAGTAACATCCATTTGTTTTGGCTGATAGAAACATCAAGTACTCCCATGTTCCACAGTAGTACTTGAATTTCTAATAATGCGATAAATCAATTTTTTGCTAAAGAAAACATTTAAATAGGCCAACATCATGTAACTAGAGAAGTGACATAGAGATCCAGGAACAAAATGGTAATAAAATAGTAGTGAAGATCTCTTATAAAAGACCCAAAACTGAGTCGTGCAAAATCGTACGAATAACAAAACTTAAAATCGGTCTTTATCAAAGATCCAATAGCAACATTGGCTTAACGCTTCTTAGACACACCAACAGTCTTTCCTCTGCGACCAGTTGTCTTGGTGTGTTGTCCACGGACACGGAGACCCCAGTAATGTCTCAGACCACGGTGGTTTCTGCTCATTGTGAAGAAAACATGAAACCCACCAATTTAGACAAAATCAAAGAAGCAAATGGTCTCACGTATACAATGAATGAGATCAGTATTGAGTCTTACCTGATTTTCTTGAGACGTTCAAGATCATCCCTGAGCTTCATGTCAAGGGCATTAGAAACAACTTGAGAGTACTTACCATCCTTGTAGTCTTTCTGTCTGTTCAAGAACCAGTCTGGAATCTTGAACTGTCTTGGGTTTGCAACAATGTTCATGAGGTTGTCAATCTCAGCTGCAGATAACTCACCAGCCCTGAAGAGTTAATATAAAAAAATTAGACAACAATCCACTCGTAAAACACGATTTGCAAATAGGGATACACAAGAATACTTAAAAAAAATATAACCTCAATAACTATTGTCTGAAGCTACAACAACACTAGCTACTCTACATAAACTAGTCTGGTCAATGCAAAAAGAAGTGCTAATTTCAATTCAGTGAATACCTCTTGTTCATGTCGACATCGGCTTTCTTGCAGACAATGTTAGCCAATCTCCTTCCAATACCCTTAATAGAGGTAAGTGCAAACATAATCTTCTGCTTTCCATCAACGTTAGTGTTGAGCACACGCAGAATGTGCTGGAACTCCTCATTTGCAACCAGAGACTACACAAAAGTAACAAAAAAAATCACAAATTCATCAGAACAAATTTACCATATCTCCAATAAAAAGATCGATTTGGTGCTTCGAATCATGAAATTAATACAAATCCTACTTCTACACATGAGTGTAAATCTAAAATCGATAGGAATCAGGAAATCAAAAGTAACGAATCTGAGAGCCAATAGTTGTTCGGGGAAGATAATAAGAAGAGAGAATCGGGAAGCATAAAGCATCATTACCATTTTGATTTGAAGAGAAGAGGGTGCCTGAGAAAAGATGAAGCTCTATCGCCGTCTTCAAGCTTTCTCTCTTCAGTGTATGTAGATTCAACAGCCAAAGCTAGGGTTTTTTTTCTGCCGGTTTATATAGCTCTTTTTTTTTTGGCTATCAAAAATACCGAATGTTGAAAGACCATTATACCCTTAAATGACCACTGAAATTTCAATACCTCGGCAGGCCTTTTCAAAATAGTACTGGGCTATAAAACCGACGGGTCTTACAAAAGATAACCGATCCAAACCGACGGGGTGTAAACTTCAGATTGGTTCTTTAGCTACCTCCTCCAAACACTAAAAAGAATCGAACCTTCAGCCACTAAGATGTTGATTGGTTTTTCCGTTACCTCTCGCAAACACTTCGTTTATGGGTGGTAGCGGTTGTTAGCAATTGGTACAAATTAGTATCAATCACACAATCTGCTCCCAATCGCTTCTAATCGCTTCCAACTACTTAAAATCACTTAATTCTAAAAGCTACTTCCCGCAAACGTTTGCGGATGGATTTTTTTTTAAACTAAAAATAAATCAATGATACTGAAATATTTTTTTATATATCTTCTATCTAACCATTTTATCCATTAAGGATGAGAAAAAATTAAGTACGATTGAGAAGATTAGAAAATAAACAATTATACAAGAAAATAAGATTCTAATTAACAATAATCCAGAAAACTTGATAAAAATTTAATGGTACATCGCACATAAGTTAAAAAAAAATCTAAATAAATATTACATTTCATCATAAATTTAAGAAAATAAGATTATTTATAAAAATATTAAAACAAATTACCAATGACTCTTCTCAACTCTCGTTTCAATATGAAATTTATTTGTTTTCTGAATAATTATTTTAGTATTTTTAATGAATTTTAATAATAAATCAAGTTTAATAAAAAATTTGGTGTTTTAAAACATTTCTATAATTATATATTACATTTATTATGTTTTAACTGCTGTTTCATCCGCTGGTCAACCAGTCGTAAAACTCCCGCAAATGCACCCATTTTAAAACGCTAAACTAGTCATTCAAAACGCTTAATAACGCTTGAAACCGCAACCACCCGCTTCTGCAATCTCCCGCAACCGCAAATGCTGCGGTTGAACCAGTCAGGCAGTATGGGTCACACGCTAAAGCCATCTGAGCTATCCATACTTTGTGACTATTATTTTATATATAAGGTTCGGTTTAAGTTCGAATTTAAAAAATAAAAATAAAAACAGATCTGAATCCAAACGAATCCGAACCGATCCAATCCAAAAAACAGTTGGATCCTAAATGGATTCTATACATCCCAATTCAAAAAATCCGAAATCCGATTCGATCCGAACCAAAAATCTGAACGCCTAAATAAAGGTAATTTATAATTTATAATTATAAAAATGTATAAAAAATACTAAAATGATATTTTTGAAAGACATATAAAACAAATATGTTCACATTAATTCTCAAACACTAATCGTTTTGTTACAATATTTTTTTATTTGGTATTTATGTGATTTTTTTTTCTGTTTTTACCATCCGCTAATGTCCGTAAACGCAAACGCTGGTGGGAATGAGTTTTTGGAGTTAGCAATTCTAGGTGAATAGAAAACAATTTCTTTGATTGGTTCCATTAAAGTCATTTTTTTCTTTTGAACATGAAGCATATGTAAAAATGTGATCTTATTGAACAACACACCAAGACGGGTCAATATTTATAGCAAATTTCTAGGGACATAAATTTGAATGTAGCCTTGAGCGTGAATGAACACAAAGCCAAACACTGAAAACAAGTTTATGATTAAGAACAAAACGAAATTGCACACAACATAAGCTTACACTTAGGGGCAAGCAGTGTTAATTTTTGCCCTTAACAGACACATATGTAATGTCCTCACACCGATTGAAAGCAGAAGTTATACACTTGGTCAGGTTATGAGGAAGTTCCGTAGCAATGGCAGTGATTCACGCCTGACTCAACTTCAACACGTCCAGTACAGACTGCAGACCCAAATTTTCCCACACAACAGTTTGTACAACCAGTATTTGTACCTAGAAACGGGACCGCCCTGCATTCGCCTAAGAACTTGAAGCATGCAGCCTTGGTCTCTATGATTCCTAAATGTTGACATATATTCATCTCGTTCATCAACACAAGAAAATATTGAAGATTGCATCAACTAAAATTTTTTAATAGAGAACTTTGTGAAATGAATACCAGTGGAAGCCATCAAGAGGACAAGCAAGAGAACGGTAAAGCTAATGGAGTTGACGTTTTTTTGCCATTTCTTTTGTTTTCGCTCTGGCTTTTTCAATATTTAGGGTCTGAATGGTGACTGCGGTCAGCGGTTTAGACCGTCCTAAAAATAGGACGGTCAGCAAACCGCTGCGGACCAACTCTATTTGTACACAAAAATGGTCTGCAGTTGGTCCGCAACGGTTTTCTTTCTATTATCTTTATACCGCACCGCTGCGGACTGTATTTGATGAATGGTGAATAAAAAGCAGTCTAATCCGCTGATGGATTTGTCCGCCTTGACCGCTGCAACCATTCACACTCTTAATATTCTTCTTTTTTTATCTTTGGTACACATGAACTTGGGGACCACATCCAAACCAATCAGTTAGAGCATCTCCATCGTTATACTTTTAAGGGTAAAATTAATTTGTAGCCCCATATAAAGGAATAATTAAGTCTATACCATCCATAATCTAAAAATTAGTTTTATTTTGACACGTTTTGTTTTTTTTACTATAAACCCCCTACATAACTAGGTAATATTGTGTCGCACCTATAGAGGCATAAAATGCTGGAATATCGTACCCAATATCTTATAAAATCTAATGTTGCAGATAGTGGAGCATTTAATGCACCGAGTAATAGTAAATCTTCCACCGCCTGGCACATAGGGAGGATCATGATTTTGTAAAAAAGAAATGATTGTAGTAGATATTATTTGCTTCGTTGGGATACCCTAAGTATTCGGCTGGCTATTTATTACCGCAATAGCTTTTTGGGTACTCATACAAACAGAAAGAGTAAGACACAGAAGATATTGCGAATTAACATATAACTATGATACGTCCGAGCTAACTAGTTTACTCTTAATATACTGTTATAGGTGATTGATGACGCTGATTGTACGACTGGTTCAAGGGGAGTGGAAAAGAGATGGGCATGGCAATTACGAACACGTAGCCACTCCCGAAGGTTACTACTTAGCTGTCCGGCTCCGCGAAACCGACGGATTTGCAAAGGTTGTCAGTTCTGTTAAAGAACGGATGGATCTAAGGGAAGAGGACGAGATCGAGTTGACGTACTTGTGGCCGCAATGGATGATGGGGCTTGACTGGAAACGCGCCGATCCAATCCAGATCCAGAATGATGAAGACACGACTCTATTCATGGCAATACGAGCATATCTGGAAGAAGTACATCTACGCGTGAAGGTTATCAAAGCAGGAAAGAAAAAAGACGAACCGACTTATCGCAACCCATTAGACGTGGGGCCGTATACGGCAAGAGAGATATCTGATAAGTATTGGAATACCGCGGAAACCAGAGCGGTATGGGACAATGTGTTACTTAATATGTTAACACGTAACAATTTAGGTAACATAACTTCTGGGGGTACAACTACATGGCCTACGGATTTTAACCTAAACAGCGGAGAGGCACACTATGGATTTGGACAGCCAACCGTCCCTCATTATCTAGGAATACAGATCAACACGGAGCAACCACATGAATCTGCTACCGCTCATACCGCCGACGGAATTGGCGGATCCGGATCGGTCACCAAATCGAAGGGGAAAGAGAAGATGGTTGGAGATGATCCCAACGATACTGCGGAATTCGAGGCGTTTCACAAACACTACCAGTCATAGATGTGGAGGGAAATAAACGATACGCAGTTCAGTCTCGATGGTATACCATTGGGGACAGTTGAACAGACATCAGCTAGAAATAGGACGGCAAGGGCGCTGCAATTTGGGGTCCCGGTGCAACCTTCTACAGCTGAAGATGACGGCTTATGTCTAAGTCTATCAGGTGGTGTTAGAGTAGCTGCTAACCCGCCAGATATCCTGACAGTGTCGTCGACAAGCTCTACAGATGCTACGCCAACTACGTCGACCACGCAACCTACAAGCGAGACATTCTCAATTGAGGACCTGGAAGATGACACAGGTAAAGCATGTACCCGAATATTCTGACTTACACTTCCAACACCTATGAATCTTACTAACTAAGTAATGTATAAATAGGTGATGAAACGATGGCAGACCATTCCCATGATGTGGGATTACACCTCGGTATAGCCCCTGCGTCTGGTACACATGGTGCCGTCCCTGAGAATGCCAAAAGGTGTGTGACCGGTGACCACATGGATATAAGCGTAGTTTTGAATTGTGAGTTCGAAAACAGTAGCATTTCTTTGGTACCAATTAGAGAGACTCCAGTATCGACTGTGTTGCGTGACAGTGACGCACCAACATATTTTGATGATCCGGGTGAAGAAGGTACCAAAAGAATTATCAATCGATCGTTATTAATTGCTAAACACGTTACATGATATCATATGAATTAACAAATACTTTATGTGTGTTGTTGGTAATGTACAAACCTGCTAAACAAGGCGTTAAAAGACGCTGATTACAAAGGCGACGAGATATTCGTGGGGAGGATTTTCAAAAACAAGGAAGATTGTACCATCAAAATGGCTATCCACGCAATACGTTGGAAATTCCATTTTATCACCTCAAAATCATGCACGATGAAAGTGTTGGCTGTATGTGTTAGTCACACCTGCCCATGGCGTGTGTTTGCACATAAAATGGATGACAGCGACCGATTTAAGATTAGAAGCATTACTCTACAACACACCTGCAGTGTTGAAACAAGAGGAGACTTCCACAAACAAGCAACAACTGCGGATATTGGAAGTCTGATGAAGACACGGTATGCCGGCGGTGATAGGGGACCGCGGCCAAATGAACTCGGTCACATACTTCGTCAAGAGTTCAGCCTAAATGTGTCTTATTGGAAGGCATGGAGGGCGAGGGAAATTGCGATGGACAATGCCATGGGATCAGCCATAGGAAGCTTTGCATTGGTTCAGCAATATTTCAAGCTGCTCTTACAAACAAATCCAAACTCAAAAGTTGCCCTGGAAACGGAATTAGATAGCAATGGAGTTGATCGGTTTAAGTATCTCATCCTGTCGCTGCACGCATCAATCCAAGGATACACATACATGAGGAAGGTAATCGTCATAGACGGTACACACCTACATATGGAGGCTGTCTCATTGCTGCAAGTGCTCAGGGTGCAAACTTCCAAGTGTTCCCTCTTGCCTTTGCAATAGTTAACAGTGAGAACGATGACGCCTGGACGTGGTTCTTACGAAAGCTAACGGAAGTCGTGCCAGACGAAGCAGACCTGGTATTTGTGTCGGACATGCACTCTTCTATGTACTCAAGTTTACGTCAGGTGCGATCTGAAATGCTACTTTTTTACACCAGTAAGAAACATGTTAGTTTTAATGCTTATTGGCTATATGGTAAGGAATGTGGCGTCAATCACATAAGCTAGCAAGCGTTTTGCATAAGTAAGCGTATCAAATAGTTTATAAAATATTAGGCCACAATTACTATCTAATCTAATGCTAGAGTTAAAGATTACTGGTTTTACCAGATAACCTATGTATTAGTTCATCAATATACTTAGAAACATAATAGCTATCCTTGTGCAAAACGTTAGTACGACAAATGCGCGTATCAAATGTGTTGGTACATATCAGGATACAAAAAGCCATAGCCGATAAAATGTTAATGCGTACAACAGTTGCAGTAGAAGTCTGTATATGGTATATGATTAACATAAATTTTAACGGGCAACAATGGTTGCGTCTCTATCTTACCAGGTGTATCCAATGTCATCACATGCGGCGTGCGTCGACCACCTATAGAGGAACATCGTAGCCATTTTCAAATCCGAGGCTCTGGGATCATTGGTTTCGAGTGCAGCAAGATCTTACAAACTAGTTTATTTCAAAAAACTCTTTGCGGAGATCAAGGCAATGAGCAGCAAATGTGCAGACTACCTAACTGGCATCGGTTTCGAGCATTGGACACGATCTCACTTCGTGGAGGATCGTTTCAACGTAATGACAAGCAACATAGCAGAGTCCTTAAACAATGTCTTGACAATGGCACGCGATTACCCCGTTATATCGATCCTTGAGACCATCCAGACCACATTAGTAACTTGGTTTGCCCTACGTCGCGAAGCAGCATAACAAGAGGAAAACATATTGCCTCCCAAGGTCAATGAAATAGTAAGTGAGGACTTTGAAAAGGGAGCATGCTATATGGTGTACAAAATAGGCGATGGCATCTATGAGGTCATGGGTAAGGACGAATCAGCTTTCGCAGTCCATTTGTGGGAGAGGGCATGCAGTTACAGAGAGTTTCAGCTATTAATGATCCCCTGTAGTCATGCAATTGCTGCAGCTATTCAAGCAGGGGTGAGATTTGACACTCTGGTGAGGGTTAAGCACACAGTCCCAAATCTCTGTTTGTCATACAAAGCCCTCATCATGCCAGTGCCGGATGTTGGTAACCTAACACCTTCATCCAGAAACGTTGGCGGAGGAAAGCTTGCTCCACCATTTGTTCGAAGACCACCGGGTCGCCCTCGCAAGTCACATATATTTTCAAAAGGCGAATTCAAGGTAAGTGAAAAGATAATAAATAACTGTTGCAGCGTCTAACAGATCTCTTAACTTATTAATATGGAAACTTGCCTATTTGCAGCGGATTGCACGGAGACGGTGCACACGATGCCGTGCACTGGGACATAACCGTGCAACCTGCCGCTCCAATACCGGTAACCATTATTTCCCCCCTTGTCACCATTGTCATAAATTCCACCCTGTTCAAATCTATAAAACGGTATATACAGGAGCTGTAAGCGCAAGAAAAGAGGAAAGTTTTTTGGCGGTAAAGCAGCATGATGTAAAAGCCATGGTCCAAGTACTTCTAATTAAGCGGGGGAGCAGTAAGATTTCCTTTTCCGATGTTAACAGAAGAAATCTTACCGCAACAGGTTATAAACTACACTTCATAAGGGAGTCGGCTAGCGTTAGAGACAATTTTCACTGTGTATAACCTAACTCTAACTGCAAATGTATAATTATCGCAAAGAGGGGAGCCTCGTCCATGTGTGGAAAAAACAATGTCATGACCATGGCATCTAAATGAATGAATATAAGCATGCTTAATTACGAAGTTTGTGGTATGGGAACATGGGCTACATAAGAGCTGACTTGTATTGTGGTGTTTATGGTTACCGCAACAATACAATCTTAATATGGTAACAATCTTTCCGCTTAGACATATTAACACACCAAGTAAAGGGTAATGTAACACATTCTCTACAAACAATCGTGTCAGCTTGAAAAATGAGTAGACTTTTTTATGATAACAATGTTATCAAAAGCGTCACCATTTAATGGTAAGAATGTTATCATATAGGAGTGGCAACATGAATAGGAAGACTTAAAATTGAGAAATAACTATATACATGGCCCAAATAACAGTTGAATTATTCGGTAGGCCATGCAGTATGTGTTATTCCCTTGTGTCTTTCCGCTATTATTATTATTATCGGTTTACAATAATTTGAAGGATACTTATACCTTAGAACATGCAGGATCCACAAAAACCATAATAAGCTGGCAACACTTCCAATGGATAATATTAATACTCAAAGGAAGAACTGGCTGATATCAAATTAAACAAGACAATAAATGTTCACAGTGTTACCATCCTATGTATGGAAAACATAGGGACAAGCTATTCGGTGATTATGGGTGGCTGGACTTGAATATGACTACTCACTATGTACATGTACTGATTAACTGAGGACTTATACGGTATGTGCTACATTATGTGCTAATTTATAATTATTTCGCTGTTAGTATTGTTATAGGTTACAAATAATTTGAATGTGCTAGTAGCATACATTAGCACATTCAGTAACGACAAAAAATATAGTAAGCAAACAACAGTGGCACTATACTGTGTTTGGAGAACATAAAAACAATACGACAATGATTTTAAAATCTTGGTGACACATAAGTTAATCAGTAACATATTACCGACCATTGTAGGAATCAGAAACAAAAAACAAATAGCAGTCTGAAAGAAAATTAACTCATACGGGTAAAAGTGAAACTACTGAATCCCGAATAGAATGATGGCAGACACAAGTTTTTTGGTCTCGGTATCCAAGTCACCAACGTCGAATGCAACACATTCTTCAAGTCCGCCTGTAGCATGAGCATGGATGAAAAAGACAGAAAGGAACCCAACGTCGTTTGGTGAGTTTGCCTGAGGGATGACATGAGGCTTCTCGACTGCATACGAGGTCACAGGTACCTGCCCCATACTAGAATCTAATTCGGCCTGTTTGAATAGAAAAGGAAGCATTACCGCTAGGGGCTGGATTTCAGCAATGATAGTTGAATCGTTCCTGATGTGGGTTTTGGAATCAAGGAAAATGATTTTATGGCGTAGGAGATCAACGCACAGTGCCACCCAGTGGGTTTTGTCAAAGTTGAACGGCATGTAGAGATAGTCAGCTTGAGCAAACAGCTCTACACACTCAGAATCACCCCGACCAACAACCGCCTCGAGTATAGGTTGAAATCGTCAGTGTTTTTACACTTGCAAAACTTTGGATACAACCTCGACAATTGGGATACAAATTTCGAGTCAAGCACGTCCACACGGAGCTTCGCCCCGTCAACCTCATCAACCCGCAAAAGATGCCTGCTGAACTTAATAAGGCCATCCATTATCTGATAACACACCGATTGTAGAGTTAATATGTATGGCAATGAAGTTGCTACAATACAAACACAACCAAACGACTAAACTTTACCTTCTGGACCAGCGGTTTTTTTCTATCAATTAACTCTGCAATTTCTTTACTCCCAATATAGGAATCACCACCAACACATATAAAACTGGAATAGTTATATTGACAACAAAACTAAATTTTTAGAATACGAATCACAGCTATACGAAACATGAAAGTTTTGAGAAAGGTAAGTCATAGTTAGACGCCCCACCTTGTCGCATTCAGCTTCTTCATTGAGTTTTGGAAACGCTCCTCCGGGTCCGACATGGTAGCGGCCTCGGGCAATTTTGGCGATGGATGGCCTACGAGGTACTTGGTTTTCTTGTCAAAATGGTACCGCGTGGCGAGCCTAGTCGACATCGTCTTAATCCGTTTTGTCCTCTGGACTCCCATAGGGTGTCCACCTAAGAAGCCCTCTTTAACACCTACAGCAGTATGTTCCTTACCAGCAGCAATTACCGGTGAAGCTTGGGCCTACAACATGTTATTTATGTAAAGTCAAGGGGTGGACATGAATTATAAAATAATTGGGGCTTTGTTACAAAAAATGCAGAGATATGTGATAAAAGGAGGATACCTCGTCTAGTGGACCGTCTGGTGAGGTTTGTGAAACAACCTGGTCCACAAACAAAAGAGTTTAGTCGAGGAAGTTAAGAATATATCATGTATATTAGAATAACAAGTAACATGATAAAATTAAAGTTAACAGTTAACGGAGACATATTGTTTATATGTCGTAGTACCACAACTATATTGGCAAAACAATCCTGGTCGTTGACACCTTCCATACTAGACACACGACCACCCTGAAACAACAAAGTTTAACCGTGTTAGCCAAACAAAAGTCTACAGAATCAAGTTAAAACAGGCGGGTTAGCGTTATTCCGTAACATGCAAATTATGTGGCAATTTAAGAACAACAAACATACATAACCTTACGATAAACACATCATACCTCCTCGTTTAGGGCGTCAGGTAAGGAATCGCAAGCACACTGGTCCGCAAATTAAAATGGGTGAATGAGGTACTTACACATATATCAGGTAAACTGCAGTTTTACATGCTAACAAATAACAAAAATAGTAAAGGCTCCATACCTCCACGTTTGGGCCGTCAGGTAAGGAATCATCGTCACCCTGATGCAAAAATTACAAGGGTATAAGATGTACTTCAACTTATATCTGGTAAAACACAGTTTCACAAGCTAATAAAAATAATAATCATCTAACAGTTATAAGGAGATTATGAGAAGTTGTAAACAACTTCGATGAAGTTACAAATAAGAATCCCCTTGAAGAAACCAAGATAGAAGGAGGCTCCATACCTCAACGTTTGGGCCGTCAGGTAAGGAACCGCCGTCACCCTGATGCACAAATTACAAGGGTATAAGATGTACTTCAACTTATATCAGGTAAAACACAGTTTGATATGATCCTCCCAAGGATTCGGCACCTTCGAGTTGGTTGATAGAGACACCTTGATTCTAAAGACGACGAAGCCTCAAGAATAAGGATGGTGGAATGAATGGTCGCACAAGAGTTGCGGAAAGACTCTTGATATACCAGTTTGATCTTTCAGCCTCACACCAAAAAGATCGGATCTCTCAGCCTCGCACCAAGGAGATCGGGGTTTTGACTATCGGAATCACACCAAGTAGTCGGTTTTGATTGTTGGAATCACACCAAGCAATCGGTTTTGTTCACAAAGAACAGAAGAGAATCACTCTCAAAAAGAAAAGGTTTTGATAAAAAAATTGGATTGTTGATTATTTCTTTACTCTTACATGAGTTTATATAAGATAAGAAAACTTGGTAACAAACAAATATTATTCTTGAAACTAAAAACAATAAAGATAGATAGTTGAATGAAGATTCAACTCTTGAATTTTGTCTTCCCAAGGTTTCCTTCCCAAGGTGAGTTGAACTCCAATTTTCGTCACTTCTCTTTGACCACAAAATAAAATGATTATTTTGGGCTTTCTTGGACTTGAATTAGGCTCAAACTGGGCTGGACTTGATAGGTATCATCCCCAAAATAATTTCCCATGCTCTCTTTTGCCATAAGTTCTTGTATTAGCCCATTAAGTACCTCCTTGATCTTTTTAACTCTCTTTGACTCCTTGATCCAATTTGCTGATGAGAAACAGCATGGGCTGTATCATTTCTTCATCTTGGGCTTAGTAGAAAACAACTCCTGGTTGCCAAACATAATTCTGGAAGCTCTTAAACCAACTGGACCTGAAACTCATCAAGTTAAGAAATAGATCCACCTCCTTTGGCAAATGGGACGTAACTCTGTGGTTTGTTGGCCAAATCTTGTGTTCTTGAGCTTGTTGGAAACATAAGAGATCCATTGAGATCCTCCAGTTGATTTCGTGTCCAAATTGATTCTGAGTTGGTCTGTGTAACACGATCTTTGGCTCAGACGCGAAAATGGAACTAGGACAGATCCACTGACTTGAAATATCCATATCTTTCAAGTATGAACTGATTTTAACGTGCTTCCAATTCTCAGTGGTTCTAGGATGGATCAAGATTTCAGAACAGTTTTGTTCATAGCTTGAGTACTTCTGGCTTGGTCGGAATCCTCCTTTGAATGCTCGTAGGTCTAAGTCGCGTAGCCATGAGTTCACCTGATTTGTAAAATGAATAACTCCTTCACCTATTCTCTGATTGGACTGATTCAACTTCGAGATATGCTCTAGATGAGGTAAGAATGCATCCCAAATAGCAGTTTGGTAGGAAGAGTTGATCTTTGACTTCGTTCGTGTTGAGCAAGACTCAAGGGTCGTCTTGGATGGTCTCATGATCATATCACAGTTTCACATGCTAACAAAAATAGTAATCATCTAACAGTTATAAGGAGGTTACGAGAAGTTGTAAACAACTTCGATGACGTTACAAATAAGAATCCCCTTGAAGAAACCGAGATATAAGGAGGCTCCATACCTCCACGGTTGGGCCGTCAGGTAAGGAATCGCCATCACCCTGTTGCACAAATTAGAAGGGTATAAGATGTACTGCAACTTATATCAGGTAAAACGGAGTTTCACATGCTAACATAAATAGTTACCATCTAACAGTTATAACGAGGTTATGAGAAGTTGTAAACAACTTCGCTGACTTGAAGAAACAGTGATAGAAAACGACTTTGCAGGATAACTTTGGTATCGCCTACCCAGTGATAACACTACTACCGTCTAACAAGCCTACCAAAAATTAGTTTCCCTGGAAGTATATCAAGGTGGTGATAACGTTGAACCGTAAATACAAGTCTATGACTACAAGGAAGAAAACAAAACTAATCAGCCCGTTAAGTCCGTCTACAGTATAAGAGAAGCCTGCCCTTACCGGTGAATCCGTTCTGGGGCTACCACCGTGTTCCTCGGGCAGCTCCGGCTGACTATAGTAAGCAGCTACATCAGCAGCATACGTGTTATCCGTCTGGAAATCCATCCCCAAATCGGCAACAGCATTGCTGACAAATTTGTTTACCGTGTTACCCACCGTTGGGGGCCACAACCCGATATCCTCGTTGCCCATATCTTTAGACGCATCAACACCGGATTGAGGCATCCTCGACTCCGGGTTTACCTCAGCTCCTCCATCATCCCCAGCAATGGTTGTGTTCTTTTTAAACCACCCAATAACACCATCAATGATTTTACCCTCTTGCCTCGCAAGCTTCTCATCAAGAAGCCGAGATAGCGTGTTTATGTCTACATTCCCAGGCTGTGAGGATTCTGCATTTTTGGTTCCCGACTGATTCCTCGGATTCAAAGGGACACCTCTCCCATGCTGAACACCTCTCCGGGCACGCCGTGCTTTGCCCCTCAACCCCTTCCTATTTTTTTTAGGGGAAATCTCAACGTCTGCGGGAATGCAGCCTCCACGAAATATATCGTTATTAAATTTGTATCCTTCTTCAGCCAACCTGACCATATTATCTACTTTGGGATCCTCTTCGTCATCAGTCCATGATAGGTCTTTCCCCCCCCCCCCCCCCCCCCCCAACATCCACTGCGGCCTCGGGTAAGATAATGGGATCCACATGAGCCTGTTCAGCACTGATAAACATAATCTGGTTAGCAGCTACGAGTGTTGTTATCATACAAGACTGTTATCAGGCAATATTTTGTTAACATATAAACATTAAGTATTCTGAGTACTGTATCATGAGGTTCATTATCTGGTACCTTCATTATCTGTTGTTAACATATAAAGATGTCGTTACCTTTACTGACTGTAACATACAACGATGAGCACACAACATATAACCATGTACTACCGATAACAGACAAAGATCCGGCCACACAAAACCTTACAAGATATTGTTGTTAACAAACAATGTGAGCAAGACAACTGATCATCAAACAAGTGTGGTTAACAGCTACTAGTGTTGTTAGCAGAGAATATTGTTAACAGACAATATCTTGTTAACATATAAACATGCGTATTCTGAATAATGTTATACTGTAGTTCCTTATTCGGTAACTTCATTATCTGTTGTTAACATATAATGATGTTGTTACCTTTACTGACTTTAACATACAATGATACGCCCACAACTTTGTTTGTATAAATTGATGGATTAACAAAGATACGTCGAACACTAGATGCCTATGCCGATAATGTTGTTACCAAACATGCATTTACCATGTACATACAGATAACAGACAATGATCCGCCCAAAAAAAAAACGTCTCAGCCAATGGATTTAACAAACATTCCACAAATTAATTTTACCCTATACTAAATGCCTATGAAGCTAATGTTGAAGGCAGATAATCATCATAAATTTAATAAAAAAAACAAAAAAGGGTTGATCCAAACTAACCACACATCTCAAATCAATTTCTTTGGCGTTCCCAAGCATGAACGGAACAGCCAGCCGTCTGGGTAGTTCATCTTCCTCCTCTGATTCAGAACACTCTGAAACCTCTAATGCAGGCCCCTCTTGGATGGAAGGAGCTGCTTGCAAAACAACGAGCTGGAGAGCATACAGTAGACCCTGAACAGACACAGACGTCGTTGCAAGCTGATGTATATCTCTCTCTTTGATGGATGTCATCATCATCTCAAACGACTTTCTCACCCCACGGATATGAAGTAAATGCTTCCAAGTTCTCCGACATTTTGGCATGTTCCTTAACGATCTTCGGAAGATGCGATGTAGGGAGCAAAAAACCGTCTACAAGTGCCAGGTACGCAAAACAAAGCCTTATATTACTGTCCGTAACTGTTTTCTTCTTCAGTATGTTAATAACCCGGTCGACAGTAACATCATCTTCAAGACCAAAGAGGGTGCTGTAATATGGAATTTGTTTTCCGGCGGTCCCTCTTCTTTTTTTCTTCTGAACGGCCGGGAACCTACCGCAGCGCAACCCAATTACTAGTTTAAATTCCCGCAGGGAGAAGCGAATCGGCGTCCCCGCAAAAACAACCCAGATCTCGTTTGATTTCGAGACCGACAATTGTCTACCCAGAAGAAACAGTCCAAAAGTCGCCGACCAGCTAGGTTTGCTAGGGAAATCAAAAAGAGATCCAAGGGGAGATTCCCTAACTGTCTTTATCTCGTTCTCATCCATTGCATCTATGATAGCCATAAGGGTTTTGAATTTGAAGTGCACATTAGCCCTCTCCCCCAATGGTTCTTCTCCTTGCGCAATCAATCGATCCGGTAACTCAACAGTTTCCATCTAAAAAAAAAAGGAAAAAACCTACTCAGACACACGAAGTTGCATCCAATGGTTTGCTAAGACACACAACCGTTAAATATGAAAGATTGACTTACCATAAAAACAATACGGCCGGATTTGTCCGTTTAGTCGCTGAAACACCAATCCGACGGCGATTTTTGCTGGTAAGTTTTTGACCTAATTTAATCGGTTATTTTTAGGTTTAAGGGACTAGTCCCCAGTGGTATATAACGAAAGAAGTCGCCGATTGGACTTTCGAAACAACAAGCAATAAACTGGAAGCAATCTTTATTGCTCTTTTTCGTAGATTACGCCAGCTATGACAACACAATTCCGAACAAATCTAAAAAAATTCATTTAAATTTTCTCAGAGACAGTATCTAAAAAGTTAAAAAAAAAATATTTCCATTTATACCAAATAGAGGTATAAATGTAATGAATATATGTACAGTGCGCCGGCAATAGTATTTTTTGTGTCAGTTAATTATGAAGTCTTCTGATGGTACTTATCGCAATTTTCCTACTTTTGATGTCTCCAAGTTTTAAAATTTAAAGTTTTAATCTCAATTTTTCTAGACCTGTATCTATGTCGAGACCAATTTAGATACTCACAGACACCTAAACGTGTCAATAATGCATTGGTTCGTTTTTTTTTTTTCCTTTTTTCTCTTTCTCTCTCGAGACAAATAAGGAACACAGTCTGCTTTGAGAATCGATTTATCAAAATCAATTCCTAGATTTCATATAATCAAAATCGACGAGAACAAACCAATTGACGTTCTGATCGGAAATTGCAGCCGAAGACACTGTAGGTAAGCAAAGAAAACATCTTATTTTCGTCGAATTCATTGGTAGTTTTCTTATTAGAGAAAAGCCCTTTGTTAATTGGATCGAGGGTTCCAATTTGATGTCGAATTTGATTATGTGATCAAAATCTAGGAATCGATTTCGAATTTTGTAAGAGTTTGAAGTCAGAAGTGAAGGCCATTCTCATGGGTATCTTAGTTGAAGGTTTGTGATTCTGAGACTTGTATTTGCTTCAGCTTTGTGTTTACTGCGTCGTCTAGTTTAGATTGTGGTTTCTGGGTTTTCATTTCATTAGGTTGCCTTAGATATTTATGCTTTGTCATTGTTCAAAGGTTGCATTTAGTTTTGAGGAATATTGCTTCAGCCTAAGTGTGTGCTTCAGCTCATCTGATCGTTAAAGGTACAACTCGAGATGGCAAGGTTATCTTGGCACCGGTGAAGATGCATTCTCAATTCTATATTTTTTGTGTTACGATATTGGAAGGAATGGCCTGAGAAAGCTTGAAAAATAAGAGGAGTACCACACATATGGTTCGATAAGGAGTGCTATTTCGACTTGAAGTGCTCTATGGATGAGAGTGAGGACATCATCTACTTGGAAACTTGACCATTGGCTTTGTTTGCCATAAGATTTTCTTATTATTTTCTTATTATACACTTGACCATTGGCTTTGTTGTCTAGCTGTTTAAGGAACGAGCTTTGTCTCTTACTTAAATGCTTTGCTTCAAGCAGAATATAATCTTATGGCTGAACAAAGTGTTACTGTTTCTGGTTTCAGTTGTAGTGCATCATTTTGATCCACGTTTGTGTAATTAAGTTATGTTGTTACGGTTCCTTCAAGGTCATGATCAGTGAGAGAAAGGGAAACAAAAAGATAGATACTTATTCAGTCCAGTACTTTAGAGAACACAAGAACAGAGACAATTCCAGGTCTTATTGGAACATGTAAATGCATCAAATCAAACAAACTGAAAAGAGAAGAAGATAGCAGTGACCGAAAAAACTGAGATTGAAGGAACCCATCATGTTTGCTAGAGCATACACCCACATTTAAGGATGACTAATGGGAAGAGAAAAAATAAAAACAAGTTAGCGAGAATCTAAAATTAAATTAGTATTTTTAACAATATTATTTAAAGTTTAAGACATTCATTTGAGTATTACTGATGGAGATGCTCTTAAGATATCACTTGAATCAAGAAAATAAGGGAATGGTGGAGAAACGATTACCAATCACGAAAGATCAATGGCTTAATCTAATGGTTTTAAGTGGAATCAATAATAGTCTAGCCGAACTGCCAAATCAACGTGGAGACTAATCTGGGACATTCCACGAACAAGCCATCTTAGTTTACTCAGTAAAATACTATTCGGGCAATCTCATCTAAGATTCAAAATCGTCAAAATTTATTATTGGGATTCTTGGTGAAATCTTCTCGGTCACGATCAAGAGAAAGTCAAGCTGAAAACGAAGGTTCCAAGCACTTAACTGGATTGAAAATCCATTTGCAAACTAGCCTATGTGCATTTGACTCTATGTGACAAGTGCGGGTCCTTTACACCTAATAGAACTTAATTGCAGCCTCAGTCTCTAGGATTCCTACATGGTTACGTACTTACGTATCCATCAAGTTCATGAGCACAAGATAATTAAAAGATAAGATATAGACTCAACTGGAAAGTATATATAATAGAGAGCTTAGAAATTATTACCAGTTGAACTGAAGCCATCAAGATGACAAGCAAGAGAACGGTGAAGCTGACTGAGTTGAGGTTCTTTGCCATTTCTTTTGTTTTTGCTTTGCTTTTTTTAAATTTAATATTATTCTTTTTCTTTTCAATAATCTTGAGCTTAGGTGACACAAATCCATATGTTTGGTGATCTTTTTATAGTTAAAAAATTAGTAACTTTGTTATAATTCAAAATGTCCCCACAATTGTGAATTTGCCTCCTTATATTAATTAAGCTTTCAAAATTAGCTTTCTTATATAGTCCACAGAAAGGTCAAATTGGGAATGTTGATGTGATGGACGGAATAAGCAAGAATCTTGGACATATTTTAATTTGATAATTAAAAGTTTTGCTTCATTAATTCAATAAAAAAAATTAGGGGGTTTACCATCACAGCACAATCATGGTGACATCTTCGTATAACAGAATGATTTACAAAGCTTACAAGCAGTCCAAATAATCTAATCAAACCACTTATTTTTTAATTACACTTAAGGGGTATAAAAAAAAGATTAATGGCTTATTAAAGACGTCCAGACAGATCGAATTATCTCTTAGGTTTGGTTTTTTATCTATCTCCATAATTCTCGTAAGCATACAAAAAAGATGAATTCAATAACTCGTAAAATCAAAGAAAATAGTAGATATCCAATATAAAAATTTATGAAAAAGATGGATGGATCGATGAATGACGAGCATTCTGTTTGCAAAAGCCTATCTTTAGAATCGATGAACTGAATCTTTTTTTTGGTCCACAAATTGTCATTTGCTTGCTAACATTTTTTTTCATTTCTTACATTTAAGTTTTTTATCACGGAAATTTAACCAAATATAAATGAATTAATTTGATAGTGTGTCCTAATTTTTATAAGTAATTTGAAATTATTCAAGTATTGGAAAAATATCTTAATTAATACACAAAATGACTTTTGCCCTTATTTAACAATTAAATCTATATTTTTTTAAACAAAATAAATTATTTATTTATTTTTAAATGAGATATTTGTAATTTTAAAATAAATTTCAGATAATAATGAATTTATTTACTATTGATAACATTAACTATTAACTAAAATATAATTTATAAAATCAAAATAAGTGGGAGTTATTGATTTGAGATTTTAATAGAGTTTTAAAGATTTTAAATATTATGTAGAAAACTAATCAACAAAACTCTCTATGAATCTTTAACAATCTTTCACTTATTCACTTTTAATGATTTTGTTGAACTCTTCAAAAATCTTCATAAATTAGAATCCACTCCCACCCCCTAAATATTAGCTAGAATTTATTTTTTTCTGGATTTATGTTAGTTAAAATTTTAGATAATATTAGTTTAAATACAAGATTAAACTTTGTTTAAGTTAGTTACATATTTAATTATAAAATCACATACTAGTAAATTTACATAATTATGAATTTCAGCTCTAAAAATTTATTCAAATTTGATTTTGATTTTTAAAAATATTTATTTCACTATATATTTTAAATTAAATGCGACTTTTAACTCACTAAATTTTGTCATTTTTTGTTTGAAAAAGTGTAGTTGTTAAATAATTATAACATTGAGTGTAATTTTCAAATTTCTTATATAATTTGGTATATTATTAAAAATATCCCAATATTAATAAAATAAAAATTATATAATAATAACTTGTGATTATTATTAGTATTATGTTTTTCTCAGTAATCCGATACAAATTCAGAGCTAATGCTGTGAATTAAATATTGAAACATAGTTTATGTATTTATAATTATAAAGATATATTTATTATTATAGAGGTTTATTTATATTTATAAAGACATATTTATGTATTCCTAGAATATCTTAAAATCTTTGACTTTATTTAGTGATTAAAATTTATTTAAGACATATATATACTTAAAGTCAGATTTCTAATATATACA
This sequence comes from Camelina sativa, assembly GCF_030686135.1. Classification (NCBI taxonomy): domain Eukaryota; kingdom Viridiplantae; phylum Streptophyta; class Magnoliopsida; order Brassicales; family Brassicaceae; genus Camelina; species Camelina sativa. Next base: position 17,475,349 of record NC_141893.1, read on the forward strand.
TATAAATTTCTAACCTAAATATGGTTTTAAATCTTTGACTTTCTATTATGTTATATATACTATATAAAGACACATATATACTTATAAATATGGACACATATACACTCACATAGATATCAAGAAGAAGAAGAAGAAAAAACTAGTCAAATATCATTTGAATTGTCATTTAAACAGGTATGAAGATGTCATCGCCTTTGACAATCCTTTTCATCTTTCTATCTTTGATCATGATCAACCACCTCTATGTGGTGAGTTCCACAACATGGTGTATAGCAACTCTGACTGCGACGAATGCGCAGCTACAAGATAATATTAATTTTGCATGTAGTCAAGGAGTTGATTGTAGGCCCATCCGACCAGGGGGATCCTGTTTCGTCCCTGATACTCTTGTAAATCATGCATCGTTTGTGATGAATGCTTATTATCAGAGCCACGGTCGAACCCCAGAGGCGTGTAGTTTTAAAAATACTGGCACATTTGCTGCTACCGATCCTAGTTATGGAAGTTGTGTGTATGGATCTTAAAAATAGTAAATTGGCTCTGATTTATATGCATGGTAGATGACTGAATAAATAAAATCATGATTTTAAAGTTTTCTTAGAGTTTTTTGCAAAAAAAATATATTTTCAAAGTCGCTAATTTTTGCAATATTATGTACACCCACATCTCTACAAAATGCAAACAATCATAAAAAGTCAAAAAGAATACGGAAAAATAATTTTTTTCCATACTATCAAGTTTATAAAATATTAATAAATAATATATCAAATTGAAGCTTTCATTTAGAATTTTAAAAGTCAAATAATGTATGTGATTGTGATAATTACAAGATACGTATAAGGTTTACAGGTAATATCTTTGATTCCATGTGATAAAAGGTAACATCAATATATATATATATATATATATATATGTAAAGTACTCATATATAACACATACTACGATTTACTCCGTGGTACACCACAAAATAATTTTTTTAATTAATTTACTTTATATAATTTTTATGATTTTGTACTATACGTATAGTTTCTTGAATTTACATAATAATGTTATAGTGTTTTATATATTAGATTGATGTTCTTGTATTAATTTATAATATGTGTTATTAAATGTATTTGGGTCAAGCTCATAAAAAGAGTAAAATATCACGAGACGATCTAAATAAAAATATCACCCGTGTTGTAGCACAAAATAAATTATTTTAAATTTAAATGAATGTCGATCTAAAACAATTCCACCATACGTATATCCCTGTCTAGTGATATTTTTACACTTTATAAGTTTAAATGTTTATAATATTTTAAGTTTTCAAAATTTTTAGAATTCTTATATCTGGCATAATAACTAAACGATATACTAACAACCCGCCGAACAAATAATTTGATGAACCTTTTTTATCTAAAAATTTTGTAATTTTAAATTTGAAAATAGTATATAAGTACATTATTTTAATGCTAATTAATGTTTTTTTTTTGGACAAACGTTATGTAATGTTTTAATTCGAAAAGATTGTTTAAATACCCTTCTAATTTTCCAAATGGTGGGTGTTAGAGCATCTCCAGTGGTCCTCTATATTTACCTGTAAACTCTATTATAAAGTAACTTTTGCTCCAATGGATCTCTATTTTCACCTCTATTATAGAGATTGCTATTTTTTTTCTCTATTTTTAGAGGAACTCTATTTTTTCCTCTATAAATAGAGGTGAACTATATTATTTACAAAGTAGTCCTTTTAATCTTTAACTTCTTTTATTTATGACCAAAATAAATAAAATAAATATTTTTAAGAACTAATAATACAAATTTAATAAAATAATTATTTTTAAGAACTAATAATATAAATTTAAGTATAAATATTTGGTCTAAAATATTGAGACTACCATTTGGAAAAGATAATTTATATAAATTATAAAATTTATTTTCATTTAATCCATAATAATTATTTTAATACAACAAAAACTAATAACTTAATAATCCGGTAAATTACTTTGGGATCCACCAATATCGCTAAAATATTGTCCAAACGAACCAAATGATGTAGATGGAGGAGGAGCTTGTTGGTTTTGTTGTTGATTATTCCGCTTTTGTATAATTCGTGCTTGTTAAGCCTCAAAATATCCACGAACATTTGGATGTAGAGTATCCAAGTCACAAAATAAAATTTTATTTTCTTCTTTTAGCTCTTTCAAAGCATAATTTTTACTTTGAATCTCCAACTGTTGTTGTCTTTGTTCACTTGCCATCTTCAGCTGCTCTAAAAATTGCTTATTACCTTCTTCCAAAGTGTTGATAACCGATGTTGTTTGATCACCAATTTTTCTTTTCATTTTTGTTTTTTTTACCCCAAGCGGTCGTGGAGAGGGAGATCCACCAACAGTCTCACCATCATCATTTAGTGAAGACGAAGATAAACGTGGAGATGCTTGCATAGGAGAGTTATTGGTAGGATTATCTGATTCCAAAGATGTATACTCAAAACCAAGTGGGATAGACGTTTAGGATGAGCAACACCATCTTGAAACTTTTCAAAGTCCTTAACAATATCCCAAACATGCTCAAATTTCCAACTGGTATTTGTATCTTCTCTAAACATTAGTTTAGCTTGATTAACCTGCATATCATTAAAAACAAAACACTCCTTTTTAGATTCATCAATAAATGTAATTTGGCAAATATGTATAAAGAATTTATATTTTGTAAATCAAAAAGCTAATAAAAAACCTAAACAGTAATGCAGATGGTTAAAAATCTATTATATTTTAAATTTTTTGTACGATGTGATGCTATTTATAATAATAAATATTTAATTTAAATAAAAATAATAATTTTATGAAAGTGTTACAAATTTAAAGTAAAATGGGTTAGTTTGCAATTTTTATAAATAAAAGATGTTAATTGTAAAATAAAAAACGAATCTATTTGGAATATTTTTTTTAGAGGAAAAAATAGAGAAAACCATTGGAGCAAAACTCTCCTCTATTATAAAGGAAAAAATAGGAAAAACCAATGGTCTTAGCCCTTCGAAAACCCTAAATCTAGTGTTTCCTGAATTCGCGAATTGAGACTTGTTACTTCCAAATTCGAAACCTAAAAACCTCTATTTGTCAGAGAATTTTAGAGACCCATCAAATTATATGTTCACTCCAATCGTCGTCATCTCATCTCAATCCTCTGTTTCATATCTACTTAACCCGATGAGTTAATTTTCTTCTGTTTATCTAAAACACTTTGCAGTATCAATGAATTCACTGGTTCTCTCTTTTGCTTTTCTAATCCAGCACTTTCACGACGCATTTGTTTTGAGTTATTACATACTTAAGATTTGAATTGGCGTGTGTTTATCATCTCTTTAAATAATATATGAGTGACTTGAATTTGTGAATTATGCTAATAGTTGTTTTTGAGTATTGAAACATAAAATATCGTATATATCCATATCATTTGCATTACTGATTTAATCATAGTTTATTGGACTGAGTTCTTATTCACAAATTCCAGCGACAGTGAGAGCGAGAGAAGTGAACATAGCCCCTTTTATCTGCCAAACGTGGTGGAAGAATATATCTACCGTCCCTGAAATCCTCTTCTTTTCTCAATCTACTCCAAGATTTGGATACTCATTTATCTTCTCAGCAATATGATGTCTCGTAAGTATTCCTTCATCAACTGGATATTTTCTTTGAAAACCTGGTTCATGCGAAACAATACATAAAGATATGTAACTGGGAGAATTTTGATGTCGATTTGATGTCTCATTTATACAGATGAGGAACTCACATAGGTAGCTACGAAGGAAGCCTTTCCGGTACGTTGCCACTTGCCAAATTGTTTATTGATTTGTATTCTTCTTTTGATGTCATTAGAGTGTGAGAACATGAAGTGCTCTTGTTGTCAACATAACTCTTGGTAAATAAAAACAAATTTTTCTTTCGAGTTTGATGCATTTTGGTGGTGTGATTGGATACTATATATTGTACCCGACTAAATGGTAGGGTTTCTCTTAGATTTCATATAAATTCTTGATGATCAAGTTTAAAAGAGATAGGAAGATATTCAAATTGAAGATTTTGGGAATAGCTGATTAGGCATATGCTTCTTATATGCTAACTTTTAAAATTATGTTAAAAACATCTTTACAATCAAGAATCGTATATATCATAATAGAACGGCGAGATTAACGTACCTTATTTATAGGAGTAGATTTACTAACAACCCGCATTCCATGCGTAATTGTTATTGGCTTTAATTTCAGTTTCTAAAAACAATTTGTCCTGTAAAGATTCGTCCACAACAATAATTCAATTTAGGAATTCGGTTTAATATACTTCCATATATAGTTGAGACGACTGAATTATTGAGTTGGATCCGAATCGTTGATTTCGGGTTCTAAAGTCTTAAATTGAACCGACCCGGTTACAATTAGAGAATGACACAAATTTGTACTCCAAAAATGTTAAAGATAGATTAAAGAGACGTCCAAATGCTCACATTCACCCTCAGAATATTTGGCTACCCTCAATAAAATACCCTTGCCTTTTTTAATTTTACCCCGTTATCTTCATTTCCCCGATACGAAATGAAGAGGGTGCGGTTGTTGAGTCAGAATGGCACATAATTAGTTATCGTTATTAAGAAGTTGGCTCATTTCAATTGGCATAGCTCGAGAGGATTATTTTATTAGAGAGCTGCATAATGTAGTGGGAAATTCAGTTACTGATAACATATTCATAATCTTCGGAACTAAAGCGACACGATTGATTGCAACTAATGTTCTTCGCTTGATTCTATGTTCTCTATGGCTGACCGGATTTGGAGGCTCTAGTACTTTGTTTCCGTCTCTAGCTAGCATCACTGCTTCAAAGACTTCCTTCTTTCTTCCGCCGGTAATATGGCGTCTCAAGACAAATAAAATCACAACAAAAATGTTGAGCAGAGAAACCTTATCGATATATATATCTATATATATATCTATATATATATATTTTTAGATCTCAAGTATATATATATATTTTTTTTCAAAATCTAGAGGCATTAAGTTTCTTTGAGACATGCAGTAGTGGACATGAAATTCATTAGTGATCACAAGGGGAATATCAAGAAAATCTGTCATCTGGTGATTCGTTATGCTTTGAAGCTCGTTGAAATATAATAGGATTAATTTGATAGTGTATCCTAATTTTTATAGGTAATTTGAAGTCTACACTAAATTATTTAAGTATTTGAGAAATACCTTAATTAATGCACAAAATGACTATTTTGCCATTAACTAATAATTTAGATTTTTAAAACAAAGCAAAATAAATAAATAAATTTGTTTTACAATTACTTTTTAAATGAGATATTTGTAATTCTAAAAATAATTTCATATACTAATGAATATATATTTTTTATGGGTAATATTAACTAATAACTAAAATTAAATTTATAAAATCTAAGTAAGATTAAAATTTAATCAATATCAATAGCAACATACACAATGTTGCATAACTCGTTCTCAAGATGACTCGCGAGTCCTTGTATCATTATTTATATGAAAAAACAACCGATTTAAAAGTAACATGCTAAAGTGAAGTGACTTTAGTGCAGTGGCAAGAGGTAAGTTGTAATATCTGCAAACCAAAATGTGCATTTTGGAGGTGTCGGTCAACACCATTAATTTCTGGTTCGACTAGTTCGATTTAATTATCGATTTGGATCGGTTTAGTTTAGAGAAAACAATTAAACCGAGTTATTTAAAGGAATGTCGACCAGAAGGGTTTTGGGAAAGTTTTGTTTGTCGCCGTTTCATCGTTTTGAGAGAAAAAGAAAGAAAGAAGAGTTCTTGAGGTTTTGGGAGGATTGGTGAGATTTCTTGGCTGTTCTTGAGAGATCTGAAGCTAGGAAGGTGCTGGAAGCTTGCTAGGAGGGCTGGATTCGTTGATGTTGGTCAAAAACTTCCTGCAAAGAGGTGAGTGCATGACCATGGCTGATCTAAGCCTGAGATTTCCTTTGTCTTGCTTTTTTGGTGTTGTTTGTGGTGTTTTATTGCTTGTTATGGTTGCTATAGGGTTCCTACAGATTCATATGGCTTTGGAATTGAGTATTGGACAGATTGGAGGAGATGGGAAGCGAGATTCGACACTTGGCTGGTGTCGGTCGACACCCCCCTTCCAGTGAGACTATGTTTGCTTCCTGATTTGTATGTTTTGTTTGTTGATTGTTTTGGACATTGGTATCTCAGTTGCTTGTGTGTATAGCCCAAAAGATGGGAGGATTGCCTAACTGAGTGTTTATTAAATACTCATGCATCTCAATTTTTGTTTGTGGTGCAGGTAAAGGCAAAGTGTGATAGTGGAATCAAGGCAATGAAGAGGAGGATGTTCTAGGGACTCGATTGGTTGTTGACTGGCATTGCTAGGTTGCTAGAGTTGGGTCATTAGAACATTGCTAGGTTGTTGGTTTTATATTTCCTGTTGTTTGGTTATTGGATATTTATTATACTTTGATATTGGCTATTTATTATTGGATATATATTGAATATTGTTATTGTTTCTGTTATCCGATGTTGTGTGTTTGTGGTTAGGTGGCTAGTAGGTATGGGACCACTAGTTGTAGAGTATTTATTATTATTATTATTATTTACTATTAAAAAAAAAAACGGGTCGGGTCGTGTCAGTTTGGTATCAGAGCCCTTATGGTTCTAGGTTTGGGTTCACTAGGCTTTGTGCTGTAAATGTTTGGGACTTGCATGCTTGATTTGATTATGTGAGTTAGTCAATTTTGTGTGGCATGGAGTCCTAGAACATCCTCTTCGAGCCTACTGTGTGATTCCACGGTGAGTGTATGTTTTTGTGTTATGTTTAATTGCGTGCTTAGCCTTCTGTTCATGGTAGTGCAGATGGTTAGAGAGGATGCTGTTGCTGGTCGTGGTTGTGGACGCGGACGTGGACGTGGACGCGGATGTCGTCGTGGTAGGGGAAGAGCCCCAACAGTTAGTGATACTGTGGACCAGAGTGTGACAGCTGAGGGTGTTGGCGAGTCGCAGGGCCTTCAGGAGGGATCCACGAGTGTGGCTGGTGGGGGCAGTGTTGGTCCTCGAGTGGCTGGTGATGCTAGGATTCCGGGTGTGGGAGTCCCAGCGGATGGAGTCCCTGGAGGAGTTGATCTTGCGGGCTTGTTAGCACAGTTGTTGGAGCGGTTGCCGACTGTGGCACCGACTCAAGCTCAGGTAGGGCCACCAGTGGTGGCGGAGGAGCGGCAGCCAGTGGCTGCGGATGTGGGAGCACATGGTTGTTATGTGTCTATGCTGAGGGAGATGCGTAGCATTGATACTACGCGGTTTTCGGGTGGTACAGACCCTAGTGCTGCAAATGCATGGAGGACGAGTGTGGAATGTAACTTCTAGACTCTAAGATGTCCTGAGGAGTTTTAGGTGGACATAGGGGTCCACAATTTGATTGGTGATGCTCATGTGTGGTGGAGATCAGTGGCTGTTAGGAGAGTGTAGAGGGACATGACTTGGGCTGACTTCGTGGAGGAGTTCAACCACAAGTACTTTTTGAGAAAGGCATTAGACTGGTTGGAGGTGCAGTTCTTTCAGTTATCTTAGGGGACACGGTCAGTGCGGGAGCTGGACTTGAAGTTCAGTCGACTTCTATCTTTTGGGGGTCGGGCTATGGAGTCTGGGGAGGCCCAGATCAGGAGGTTTATGAGGGCTCTTCGTGATGACTTGAGGATCCATTGCAGAGGACGGAGTTATGCTACGCGTGTAGAGCTGGTAGAGACTGCCACAGAGATTGAGGAGAATATCCAGGTACAGACAGTGACGGTTAGCCTACCGGTGCAGCCGAGGAAGGTTCATCATCAGGGAGGTTCTAGCAAGGGCGGCAAGCTTCTGCAGGGAACCAAGAGGAAGTGGGAGGCTACGTAGAGACCGAGTGGTGCAGGGTGCTTTGGGTGTGGGAGCATGGATCAAAAGGTAGCTAGCTGTCCCCAGAGGAGTGCTCCGACAGCAGCGGTTCGTGTATGCTATCATTTGCAGGGAGCCTGGGCACATTAAGCCCAAGTGTCCCAAGTTGTAGCAGATGGCAGTGGCAGCGGTGCAACCTGGAGTTCAGCAGGTAGCACAGATTAAGCAGGCGCCACGAGTGTACACGAAAGTCGAGACTGATGGAACCAGTGCGGGGCGATCAAATGTATAATTTCTGGTACTTAAACTTTGTGAATTTTCAGTAAGTTCAGATTTTATGTTTTCCTGTGAAATAGTGTTAGGTTCTGAACACATGAGGTTTGTTTAGGGACCTTGTTGGTGGGCGGGTTTAAGTCCCACATTATGTTTGACTCCAGAGCTACTCATAGCTTCATTATCCCGGAGTGTGCAGAGGGTGCAGATATCAGAGGGGATCCTGGAGAGCGTACAAGAGTTCTCAGAGTTGCGGGAGGCAAGTTTCTGAGAGTCATTGGACGAGCTAGGGGAGTTAATATCCAGATCGCAGGAGAGTCGTGGCCAGCGGATTTGCTTATCAGTCCAGTGGAGTTGTATGATGTTATTCTCGGGATGGATTGGTTCCATCGGCATATGGTACATTTGGATTGCCATCGGGGTAGTGTGGAGTTTGAGCGTACAGGAGGAAAGTTGGTTTTCCAGGGTATTAGACCGACTTCAGGGAGTCTCGTGATCTCGGCCATGCAGGCTGGGAAGATGATCGAGAAGGACCGTGAGGCTTATTTGGTTACTATATTAATGCCAGAATCAGTGGGGCAGTCTACGGTTAGCGGTATTCAGGTTGTTGAGGAGTTTGAGGATGTGTTTCAGTCATTGCAGGGATTACCCCCATCTCGGTCTGATCCTTTCACGATTGAACTGGAACCGGGGATGACGCCATTATCCAAGGCTACGTACAGGATGGCTCCAGCAGAGATGGCAGAGCTGAAGAAGCAGCTAGAGGATTTATTGAGTAAGAGATTCATCCGTCCTAGTGTATCACCGTGGGGAGCGCCGATATTATTCATTAAGAAGAAGGATGAGAGTTTTTGCTTGTGCATTGATTATCGGGGTTTGAACCGGGTCACTGTGAAGAACAAGTACCCTCTTTACAGGATCAATGATTTATTGGATCAGTTGAGAGGTGCTACTTGGTTCTCCAAGGTAGATCTGGCGTCGTGTTATCATCAGATTCCGATAGATGAGACAGATGTGAGGAAGAAGGCTTTCAGGACGAGGTTTAGGCATTATGAATTCGTGGTGATGCTTATTGGGTTGACCAACGCGCCAGCAGCGTTTATGAGATTGATGAACAGCGTGTTTCAGGAGTTTCTGGACGTGTCTGTCATCATTTTCATCGACAATATCCTGGTATTTTCTAAGAGTCCTGAGGAGCATGGAGTGCATTTGAGGGCAATTCTAGAGAAGCTGCAGGAGCAGAAGTTGTTTGCTAAGTTAAGCAAGTGCAATTTTTGGCAGCGTGAGATGGGTTTTCTGGTCACATTGTTTCTGCAGAGGGGGTTTATGTATATCCGGAGAAGATTCAGGCTATCAGGGATTGGCCTAGACCGCAGAATGCCATAGAGATCAGGAGTTTCCAAGGTTTGGCAGGTTACTACAGGAGATTTGTGCAGGGCTTTGTAAGTAAGGCACGTTCGATGACTAAGCTGACAGGGAAGGATGTTCCTTTTGTTTGGTCACGGGAGTGCGAGGAGGGCTTTGCAAGCCTTAACGAGATGTTGACTACTACGCCAGTTTTGGCTTTGCCTGAGCAGGGAGAACCTTATGTGGTTTATACATATGCATCCAGAGTTGGTTTGGGGTGTGTGTTGATGCAACATGAGAAGGTGATTGCTTACGCTTCGCGGCAGTTGCGGAAACATGAGGAAAACTATCCTACTCATGACTTAGAGATGGCTGTTGTAGTTTTGGCCCTGAAGATTTGGAGATCTTATCTTTAAGGTGCAAAAGTACAGGTGTTTACAGATCATAAGAGGCTGAAGTATATATTCACTCAGCCTGAGCTGAACCTAAGGCAGAGGCGGTGGATGGAGCTGGTGGCGGATTATGATTTGGAGATAGCCTATCACTCTGGTAAGGCTAACTTGGTTGCAGATGCTCTGAGCCGAAAGAGGGTAGTTTCGACTCAGGAGTAGGAGATGGAGTCTTTGGTAGGAGAGATCAGTTCTTTGAGGTTGTGTGTTGTTTCTCAGGAGCCGTTGGGTTTGGAGGCGGCTGATAGAGCAAATCTTCTGAGCAGGGTGCGGTTGGCTCAAGAGAAGGATTTGGGGCTGGTGAATGCCTCTAACGATGTTGATTTAGAGTATCAGGTCTCAGTTAATGGTACTATATTGGTGCACAGGCGGATTTGTGTGCCCAATGATGAGGAGTTGAGGCAGAAGATCCTGAGGGAGGCTCATGCGAGCATGTTCTCTATTCATCTAGAAGCGACTAAGATGTACTGTGATCTCAAGAGGTATTATCACTGGGTAGAGATGAAGAAGGATGTAGCTAGTTGAGTCGCAAGGGGCGACGTGTGTCAGCTAGTGAAGGCTGAGCATTAGGTTCCAGGCGGGTTGCTGAAGAGTTTGCCCATTCCAGAGTGGAAGTGGGATATGATCACGATGGACTTCGTGGTAGGATTGCAAGTGTCTTGAACCTTTGATGCTATTTGGGTCATTGTGGATTGGTTGACTAAGTCGGCACATTTTCTGGCCACTACGAAGACAGATGGAGCAGCGGTCTTGGCTAAGAAATATGTGAAGGAGATAGTCAGGTTGCATAGGTGCCACCGAGTATTGTGTCTGATAGGGATTCTAAATTCACTTTGGTGTTCTTGAGAGCATTTCAAGCAGAGATAGCCACTTAGACCATCATTACTGGTGGTTGCTTCGCCCAAATTCTTTTAATAAAAATTAATAAAAAATACAAACAGGAGAGAGAAAGAGAAGAAACGTTGCTGAAGTTACTAGGGGAAGAAACGTTTCTCAGTATTTTTCAACACATGTCAATTTCTTATTAGTCATATATTAAAATATTAATTTTTTTTTTAGCAACGATGAACACGTTCTCCGCTGGTGATGCTCTAAGGTGCATATGAGTACAGCTTATCATCCCCAGACTGATGGACAGTCAGAGAGGACAATCCAGACGCTGGAGGATTTGCTGAGGATATATGTGTTCACTACAAAAAAACAAACATATTGTATCACTTAAATAGTATCACAAAACTAAGTGATATTATTTCAAATTACTTTTCAATAACTGATATAAAAATTATAATTTTACATCAGTTACAATTATTGATATTGACATAATTTCATTATAATTGATGCAAATATATATCATTTACATCACTTTCCAAATACTGACATAAAATATATAATTTTACTTCATTTATGTATTTATTAATTTATATTAACATCACTTAGAAAAATGATCCAAAATTTACATCATTTTTTGAATGATGCTAGTAAAATTACATGACAAATTAATATATTAACTGGACCAAAAGAATGAAAAGAAAAGAATATTATATCACTCTTTAATCGACTAAAACTAAAATTTATATTGACAAAAAAAAACATATAGCATATATCCCACATCGGCTGCATCAAGAAAAAGTTCTCCTAATTAGTCGTAAATTTTTAATGGGATAACATATATTCTCTTTACTTAGTCGTAAATTTTAAACATATATTCTCTTTACTTAGTAGTAAATTTTAAATGGGATAACAAATTAACACTTATTTGTGTGGATCTCCTCATATATATACAGTATCAATAATATAGGTAAATTATCAAATGAGTATATAAATAAAATATAAAAAATTAAATATTATACTAAAGAAAAAACTAGTTTCATATAATTTATTATAATATTGATTTTAACATCAATTATTCGGAAATGATATAAATATTTAACATTAGTTTTGACAAATGATGCAGATATTTTATATCAATTTAGTAAAAATGATGTAAGACTTGCAACAATTGTTGGAAGTGATGTAAATGAACATCGATTCTAATAATTGAAGCAAATATTTATTTCAATTGATGCAAATAATTTGCATCAACAAAATATAAATAATTCATTTAAGTGATGTAAAATATCTTAGCATCATTTAAACATGATACAAATATAAAATATAAATGATGTAAAACCATTTTTTTTTTGTAGTGGTTGGACGGAGTTGGCCATTGGGCAGATCACCTGAACCTGGTAGAGTTTGATTACAACAATAGTTATTAGGCGAGTATTAGGATGGCTCCTTATGAGGCGTTGTATAGGAGGCCATGTAGTTATGCCGATAGGAGGAGGAGAAGATTCGGGTTCTCAAGCTGAACATGAAGGAAGCTCAGGATCGGTAGAGGAATTATGCCGATAGGAGGAGGAGAGATCTTGAGTTTTAGGTGGGAGATAGAGTGTACCTCAAGATGGCCATGTTTTAGGATCCGAACAGGTCATTGACAGAGACTAAGTTGAGTCCGAGGTATATGGTCCGTTCAGAGTGATTGAGCGGGTGGGACCGGTAGCGTATAGGCTGGAGTTGCCTGAGGTTATGTGTGCGTTTTACAAGGTTTTTCATGTGTCTATGTTGCGGAAGTGTCTCCGTGAGGATGATAAGTTGTTGGCTAAGATTCCTGAGGATCTTCAGCCTAATATGACTTTGGAGGCGAGACCAGTGAGGGTTCTCGAGAGGAGGATCAAGGAACTTCGGAAGAAGAAAATTCCTTTGATGAGAGTCCTTTGGGACTGTGATGGGGTTGAGGAACAGACTTGGGAGCCAGAGGCGAGGATGAAGGCAAGGTTTAAGAAGTGGTATGAGACGCAAGCCGCGACTTGAGCTTGTCTAGCCTGGTCCCATCTATAATCCGTGGCTAGAGCAGGAATGGAGTATTCCAGCCCATCTCTCTTGTTTACTTGGTCACTTAGGGGTGGTTGGTTGTGCGACTAAGTAACAAGATGAGGTGGTGTTCGGGGTACGAAATTTCCGTGAGACGGTGGTTTGAGGGAAAGTTTCCCGAAATAGAAGTTTCTAAAAGTATAAAGTTTTCAAAAGTGGAAGTTATAAAAATGGAAAGTTTTGTGGGAGTTATATTTTGTCCATTTTAAGTGGTTTTGAGCCTTGGTGGAGTTTGTGTGACCTTCGTGGCAGACTTTTGAGTCATTGTGCCCGTGTGTGGCGGTCTTTTGAGATATTGTGTGGCCTTTGTGGCGGGCTGTTTAGCCAATTGTGTGGCCTTTGTAGCGGGCTGTTTAGCCAATGTGCCTGTTTAGGCAAACCTTCGGGATGTGTGGTCTTCGTGAAGGTCCTTCGGGACATGTGGTCTGTTGAGGCAATCCTTCGGGATGAGTGGTCTTCGTGTTGGTCCTTCGGGACAAGTGGTCTTCATGACGGTCCTTTGGGACGAGTGGTCTTTGTGACGGTCCTTTGGGACAAGTGGTCTTTGTGACGGTCCTGTTGAGGACATTTGTTTGGACTTGGTGGCGGTCCTGTTTAGGACATTTGTTTGGCCTTTGTGGTGGCCCTTGGGGGCATGTATATGATCCTTGTGTGGTCATGAGGTATTCCAGTGAGGGGATATGTGGTTGGTAGGGCATTGTGTTGTCTTACGCGAGCCACAGGAAGGGAACCCTGTTAGGGATAGGGCTCAGACGTGTTTAGAATTGTTTGCTCACGACTCTTAGAGGACTTTAGTTCTCCTAGTACTGCCATATTCTGAGACTTTGTGGCTTGAGAGTATGGTTGGTATATCGACTTCGGATGACGATTCGGGGCGCGCTGTAGGGTGGCAACCCGAGAGACGAATATTGGACTTCCCTATATATTATGGAATGCGGGCTTAGGCCCGATGAGGAGCAAACATTATGGCATGCAGGTTTCGGCCTGATGAGGAGCCAATAAAAACTCAAGGTTAAGACCTATGAGTAAAGGAAGTCCAAAAGTCGAGAGCAAATAATGCGTGGAACGTGAGTCTATGAGTAAAGGAAGTAAAGATGGTTGCACGGGAGTCCTTGGCTGATGGTTGTTCGAGATTCGAGGACGAATCTATGTTGGTGGCGGAGAATTGTAACATCCGCGAACCAAAATGTGCAGTTTGGGGATGGGTGTTGATCGACACCATTAATTTCTGGTTCGACCATTTTGATTTAATTATCGATTTGGATCGGTTTGGTTTAGGGAAAACCATTAAACCGAGTTATTTAAAGGAATTGTCGACCAGAAGGGTTTTGGGAAAGTTTTTTTTGTCTCCATTTCATCGTTTTGAGAGAAAAAAAAGAGAGAAAGAAGAGTTCTTGAGGTTTTGGGAGGATTGGTGAGATTTCTTGGCTGTTCTTGAGAGATCTAAAGCTAGGAAGGTGCTGGAAGCTTGCTAGGAGGGTTGGATTCGTTGCTGTTGGTCAGAAACTTCCTGTAAAGAGGTGAGTGCATGACCATGGCTGATCTAAGCCTGAGATTTCCTTTGTCTTGCTTGTTTGGTGTTGTTTGTGGTGTTTTCTTGCTTGTTATGGTTGTTATAGGGTTCCTACGGATTCATATGGCTTTGGAGGAGATGGGAAGCGAGATGCGACTCTCGGCTTCGAGCGGTTCGCGATTGCAGAGTCGGTGTTGATCGACACCAGGAGGGTGTAGGTCGACACCAGTGAGCATCATTAGTCAACATTGTGGGGTAGTCTCGGTCGACACCAAGTGCCAATGTCCGTCGACACTTGGCTGGTGTCGGTCGACACCTCCCTTCCAGCGAGACTATGTTTGCTTCCTGGTTTGTATGTTTTGTTTGTTGATTGTTTTGGACATTGGTATCTCAGTTGCTTGTGTGTATAGCCCAGTAGATGAGAGGATTGTCTCACTGAGTGTTTATTATATACTCATGCATCTCAATTTGTGTTTGTGGTGCAGGTAAAAGCAAAGTGTGATCGTGGAATCAAGACAATGAAGATGAGGATGTTCTAGGGACTCGATTGGTTGTTAACTGACATTGTTAGGCTGCTAGAGTTGGGTCATTAGAACATTGCTAGGTTGCTGGTTCTATGTTTGCTGTTGTTTGGTTATTGGATATTTATTATACTTTGATATTAACTATTTATTATTGGATATTTATTGAATATTGTTTATTGTTTCTGTTATCCGCTGTTGATTATACTTTTTTTCAAAGGGACTTTTCATATAAGAAAATTATTATTAAAATATTAGAAAATTTCCAAAAAGATACAAAATCGATTCTAAAACTAGCGATTTTAGATATTCTCTTTCATGGGTTTCTCCATGTAACAATTTCCAATTAGCTAAAATATTTTAAATAAATAAAAATTAAATTAAATAAAAAATATTATTATTAAAATTTATTGAGATCTTCCTTGTTTTTGTTTTTTTTGTTGTTGGAGGTGCTCTTAGTCTCTTCAATACTACGAGTCATGCGAGCTAAAGATTCCGGCTTGATTAAAACTTTTGTTCTTTAAACATACTTTGGATTGGTCACAACAACTCACAAGTGTTATTCTTGTTGTTGCATCTGGGCATTAGTAAAAGACAAAGCTGTTTATGAAAAGATGGAAATACATATAAGTTGATAAAGTATCGGAGTTTCGAGAGACACATAACTTCAATTTGCTTAAAGTTAAGAAGTCGCCAGTATAAGAGACGGCGTTTGGAAGGAAACCGTATAAAATGTTTTGGTCCCTGAGGAGACGTATGGGCCTAGATCCGGAATCTCTTAGTAATTAAAAAAATAATCGTGATTGGGGATGGAAGTGATGAAAAATATTCAATTCTGAGTATACTCATCATTATATTTAGTTTTTGAGTTTGAATGTATACAATTATAAAGATCATTATAAAGTTTTCAAAATTATACTCTATCTGTTCCAATATATAAGATTTTATAGATAAAAAGTTTAAGGTTTAAGAAATTATAAATGTTTTGTTATTTTTACCTAAAATATATAATTAAATAATTTTCAAAAAAAAATAATCAATAGAAAAAACTGAAGAATACAAAATAATCATAACATACTAAATAAACATAAATGATCCATAGAAATCTGAAAACAAATCTTATAAATTGGAATAAAATAAAAATGCCAAAAGCTCTTACAATTTGGAACAGAGGAAGTACCAAACATGAAACTAAAATTATTTAATAAATTTGGAGTGAAAATAATTAAACAGTCCACCTGAAATTTAAACTTCCAATTAGAGGAGACAAAATTAAATTTCGTCCAATTTTAAAATAGTCTCCCATTCACCCTCCAGTGCTTTACTTTCGTCTCTAGCACCTCTGTTTAGGAAGATTTTCTCCTTGCTTTTCTCGGATCTGTGGCGACAGAAACCATGGATTCAACCCATAGATTCATACCATGGATTCAGATCTTTATTTTAGGTATAAATCAATGGTTTCACTTGCTTGTGTGTGTAGCCCAATAGATGAGAGAATCGCTTCACTAAATAGTTTTGGAAATACTTATGTATCTCTTTTGTGTTGCGGTGCAGGTAAAGGCAAAGTGTGATCGTGGAATCAAGGCAATGAAGAGAAGAATGTTCAAGTGGCTCGATTTGTTGATTTATGACTTCTATTAGCTTGCTAGAGTTGGGTTGTGAGACTGTTGCCTAGGTTGTTTGCTAAGATTCCTGCAGATTTTCAGCCCAACATGACTTTAGAGGTGAGACCAGTGAGGATTCTCGAGAGGAGGATCAAGGAACTTTGACGGAAGAAGATTCCTTTAATTTGATGAGAGTCACGTGGGATTATGATGGGGTTGAGGAGCTGTAACATCCCGAACCCAATTTTGGGTGGATGTCGATCGCAACAAAGGAGGGTGTCGGTCGACACCACTAAATTGGTGGTTTTTCGATTTGTTTCAAAATTGATTAGTTTAGCTTGGTTTAGTTTGGAAACCCTAAGTCTCGTTTAAAAAGGCATGGGCAGCCTATTGGAAACCCTAAGTCTCGTTTAAAAAGGCACGAGCAACCTATTTTCTGGGGGGCGGGTGGTTTTTGTCGCTTCTAAGAGAGAAAGAGAAAGAGAGAGGGATATTATGAGCTTGATCCTAAGAGCAAAGGGAGCTTTGAGGTAAGATTGGGGTGTCGAGCGACACCAAGGTGGTGTCGGTCGACACTAGCATGTTTTTGTGTATTGGTCATAGGAGGACAGCTGGAGATAGGTTTGGATGAGGAGAGATCGACGGAAGTGATGTCGTGGGCGTCGGTGTCGACTGACACTAGCAGAATGTCGATCGACACCATGTGTTGGATCATAAGTGGTGTGTTGGGTGACGATCGACACCAGGTGGAGGTTCTGATCGACATTTGAGGAGTTGTTAGTGAATCGGAGTATTCATGGGGAAGTGTTGTCCGTGGCTGGACGGAATAAAATATTCCACCTCACCTCTCTTGTTACTCTAAGCCAATTGTATGGCCATTGCGATGATCTTTAAAGACATTTTGTGGCCTTTTTGGCGGGATGTTGAGCTAATGTTGCTATGAGTGGCTTGTTTAGGTGGTCCTTCGAGATGTGTGGCATGTTGAGGCGGTTTTTTGGGATATGTGGCCTGTTTAGATGGTCTTTCAGGATGTTTGGCCTCTATGGTAGTCTTTCGGGATGATTGGCCTTGGTGGCAGTCTTTTTAGGATATTTATTTTGCTTTGGTGGTGGTCTACTGAGACATTTGTTTGGCTTTGAGGGCGGTTTGTTTAGACATTTGTTTGGCATTCTTGGCGGTATATTTAGACATTTGTTTGGCCATAGTGGCGGCCTTTGTGGCATTTTGTTGACCCTTATGTGGTCATGAGGTATTCTAGCGTGTGAATATGTGGTTGGTAGGATATTGTGATGTTTTACGCGAGCTATAGGAGGGAAATCTGGTTAGGAGATAGGAATCTGACGTATTCAGAATTGTTTGCTCTAAGGACGGTTGGTCCTGAACGACTCTTTAGGAAACTTTAGCTCTCCTAGTACCGTCATAGTGTGAGACTGGTATATCGACTTCGGATGATGATCCGGGGATAAATTGTAGGGTGGCAACCTGAGAGAAAAATATTAGACTTCTTTTATATTATTCCATGCGGGCTTAGGCCTGATGAGGAGCCAATATTATGGTATGCAGGCTAAGGCATGATGAGGAGTCAATAAAAACTCAAGGTCGAGACCTCTAAGTAAGGAAAGTCCAAAAGTTAGAGTAAATAATGTCTAAAACGTGAGTTTTTCACCTATAGGTAACCTTCGTAGATCGGTTGGAGGAAGTGCGGACTGTGGAAACAGTTGCATGAGAATCATTGGCTGATGGTTGTTCGAGATTCGAGGACGAATCTATGTTGGTGGGGGAGAATTATAACACCCACATACAAAAATTTTGGTTTGGGTGTCAATCGACACCAAGGAAGGGTCTTAGTCGACACTACTAGTCAGTTGGTTCTCTAATTAATTATAATTTATCCGGTTTCGCACGGTTTGATGAGACAAACCCTAGGGCTCATATTTAAGGTTGAAGTCGACGCCCTAGAGCCTGGGTTGGCCATTTTTGTTCGAGAGAGAAGATAGAAAGAGAATCCCTTGAGAAATCATTCAGTAAGCGAACAAGAAGGTTTATGTGCCTGTTTTGGTGTGTTCTGAGCGATGAAAAGGAGATCTGAGCGTTTGGTGGCATTTGGAGGTTGTTATGGAGCTCCAAACAAAGGTGAGTGCATGACCATATGATATGATCATGGATGCAGCTAAGGAGGAGGAGCTTGTAGCTGAGCTTGAACCTGAGGAACTTGTAGTTAAGCTTGAACCCGAGGAGCTTATAGCGGAGGAATCATTGCTTGTACCTGAAGGACCAATGACTAGAGTAAAAGCTAAGCAGCTAAGCTAAGGAATGCACTAAAGAGGCTAATTAAGGAGCTTATGGCCAAAAATATCATGAGAAATTATATTGGGGATGATATCTATCAAGTCCAGCCCACTTTGAGCATAATACAAGCCCAAGAAAGCCCAAAATAATCCCTTTATTTTGTGGTCATAAGAGGGTGACGAAAATAGTGTTCAACTCACTTTGGAAAAGACACATTGAGAAGAGAAACATGCACCAAGGATTGAATCTTCATTCAACTTACTATCTTTATTATCTTTTAGTTTCAAGAACAATTAATACTTGGCTTTGTTACCAAGTTTCTTATCCCTATATAAAGACATGTAATCTCATTTGAGAATCATCAATCAATTTTTCTTTTCATTTTAAGAGTCTATCTCTTTGTTCTTTGTCTAGAACACTTTCTTTTTTCTTGGTGTGTAATATCCAAGCAACAGCCTCCTCTTGCTGGACTAGTGTGTCATATCTAGCAGCGATTGGAGTTGGGAATATCAGCAGCCTTCCGCAACTACTGTGCGATCCCTCAATCCATCAAATCTCCCTTGTTGCACCTTGCACATTGGTGAGTTTCTATCCTTTCTAATCCGGCTGAGTGATCCTCGAATTTTGGGCGTATCAAGTGGTATCAGAGCCGCTCAACCGGTACTTGTCTGTTCATCTTCTCATCTTCCATTTCTAAATACTTATTCTTTTTCTTTCTATCTTTAATATGGGTCATCTCCTTGCCTAGGCCATTTCTATTTTCATAAGAAAAAAAAAAGAGAGGAAAAATGGAAAAAAAAATCCTTAAAAAAAAAAAAAAAAATTGCATTTGGCTAAGTGGTGGAAGAGAAATCCAGCTTTGGAGTGGTTAAAACAGATTTCACAAAATTCTCTTGTCTTTATATCTTCCTTCTTCTCTTGTTGCTTGGGAATTCCATTGGGTTGCTTGGATTTGTTCTCTTAGAACTTAGGGAGAAAGCTCTTGAGTGACCTACCAAAATTGAGAGAAACAGTTTTGTGTGTGAGGATTTTTATCTGCTAACTTTTCATGTTAAGTTTTCAGGAAACCATGGAAAGTGATGGAGAAAGACACTATTACTAACCTTATGAATACATGTCTAGAATTCTGTCGCCGGACTATCTAAGTTGCAAATGAGAGCATTGAATGACACTATTACTAACCTTATGAATACATGTCTAGAAGAACTACACCAAAGGCTCGACGAGATTTAGAACAGCAAACAAACCCTGAAACATGGATTTTTCTGTGGATAGACCTATGAATGAAAGTATGATGAACAAACAAACAAACATAGGCTAAGATGATCAGATGCAGTGCAAGGTGTTTCAATGCCCTTATGATGCTGTAGCATAAAGGATGTCAATCCATAAAGAGTGTGATATGTAAGCAGTCAAGATGTGATCAATTCATTCAAGTTAAGCCAAATATCAAGTTGGTTTGTTTCTAACAACCTAATGACAAAAATGTAAATGCAGAAGATTAAAGCAACTTAAGACAGTACTAATGCATAAATAAACTGTAGAACAAGTGCAATAAACTATGCTAAGCAATAGAAAACTACTAACAAATGCAACTAAGAGCAAAATGAAATGAAACAGAGCATAAAGAAGGAAGTAAACTGGCGCTTTAGTAGCACTCAGTCGAGTGCATGGTCGAGTGGGGGGTCGAGTGGACTTCCGGATGAAAAACAGAGACAGGACAACAATCAAAACAGAGCAAAACACAAGTAAATCAGACAACAAGTGAATAACAATATTCAAACAGAGAAAACAATAAACAAAGAAGGTCCTAGGATGAATTCATGGGCTGGACTCAAGATATGGTTATCTAAATTGATCAACAAACCTCAATTAACAATGAGCTATCTCTAGACAATAATCTTCTAATACTTGTTAATCCATTCTCATGGCAATAACAATCAAGCTTAGATACTCTTAGACCTAGTTCTCACTAGCTATTACATATAAAAGCAGGCTTTAAAACCCAGATCATCAATGTCAAAAATCAAACAAAACATCTAATCTCTTAGCATGTTTCATAATAATCTCTAGCATTAGCCTTATCTAGCAACTTAAACATTGGTATGATGCTAAGGAGCTTAAGATCTACCCTTACCTTCTCAGTATAACAATAGCATAGAGTGCATCTAACCTAGAAGAGATCTATAAACAAGCAAGCTTGACCAATCTAAACAACCATAACCCTAATCCAGCCTAATCCGTCCCTAAGATCCTAAGCCACTAATCAGATCTAAAAATCATCATGAAGAACACAAACCCAAAAGTTAATGAAACTACCATGATTAGAAAGATGAGATAAAGATGAACAATTTAATACAAAGAAGTGAAAGCAAATACTCAACAGATTCAAAGTTATGAAGGTTACAAATCTATGAAAATCTAGAGGAAAGATAAGAGATAATGCAATAAAGTAAAAGTGGCTAAAAATGGCAAAAACTAGGTTATGAGGTGTCTACAGGGTCTGACTTCCGGCCACAAGTGCCAGTACATATATATAGTAAAGAGATAGAAACCCTAGTTAGCTAGAGGACAAAACAGAGAGGCGGCGGTCAGCTCGACCATGTGCTCGGTCGAGTGCCTGTTCGAGTGGTTGGTCCGTCATGTAGCTTCAGTCTTCGATCTGGGATGATATCTGTTCAGTAAAATCCGCATTACTCTGGAAGAACGCCTCCGATTGACTTGAAACCACCGGCATTAGAAACGTAACTCAATTTCCTACAACTCTCATAAAGTATGCGGAAGCTGAATCGCAACGGAAGATCTTCATTCGGATCGATCTTTGAGGAGCTCGTTATGCATCCGACCGAGTATTCGACCATGTGCCTGCTCGAGTGGTATGGTCGAGTGCCTTCTTTTCCCTTCCTGATACTTCCAATCCTCTTGGTTAGCTCCAGAAATAACACCAAGTCCTTCCTTACCCTTTTAGAGCTCCATAACACCTAATAATACTCCAAATGCACAAATGTATACAATGCATGCTTCTAAACATCCTAAGTTCATATTTGGACATAAATGGCTATAAAACCTAAGGAATCACTTCTATATGATGCAAAACATTAACTAAACAAGGCCTTAAATATGGTAAAATATAGTGACATCAAACCCGTTCTAGACCCGCAGCTAGGAGAGAACGTTCAAGGAGGACTTACCGGCCCGAGGAGGAAATTGAAGAAGAGGAGTTCCATGAAGAAGATGATCGATCCATCAACCGACCTAGACGAAGTCATAGAAACCGTGATCAAGGTGATGTTAATCCTTTTGGTACAAGAAATGACAATTTAGGTGGTTTAAAACTTAAAATTCCAACCTTTGAAGGTAAAAATGATTCGTATGTTTACCTAGAATGGGAAAGGAAAATGGAGTTAGTGTTCGATTGTCAAAAAATTTCTGAACTCGAGAAGGTTAGGTTAGCAGCAACTGAGTTTATTGGCTATGCTATTACCTGGTATGATCAAGTTTTGATTCACAGGAGAAGGACAGGTGGAAGACCAATAGCTTCATGGGATGAGCTCACTACCTTGATGAGGAAACGGTTTGTGCCGGTTCATTACCACAGAGATCTCCACCAAAAACTAAGACGCTTGCTTTAAGGAACCAAATCTGTGGAGGACTATTTCCAGGAAATGGAAAGCTTAATGATCAAGGCGGATGTAGATGAAACCTTAGAAGCTACCATAGCCAGATTCCTTGCAGGCCTCAATCGGGACATTCAGGACAGAATGGAGCTTCAAAAATATGAAACCTTGGAGGAAATGTTGCACAAGGCGATTCTAATCGAACAACAAACCAAGAGGAGTGGTTTCTCTAAACCTTCATTTGCTCGAAAACCAAGTTATCAAGATAAAGATAAGTCTTCAACCCCATCAAATTCAGTTTTTAAGACTAATGCTCCTACTCGTCTTGACAAAGGAAAGACAGTCGAGACCAACAATTGGGCAATGGATATTTGGTGTTTCAAATGTCAAGGACTTGGACATTATGCCAACAAATGTCCAAATCAAAAGGTAATGATCCTCCTAGACAACGGTGAAGTGGAGTTCGAGGACGATAAAGAAAAAGAGGAAGATCTCGGTCCAATCTTTGACGAAGAAGAAGAACAGTTTGAATATCCAACTCAAGGGACACTTCTGGTCACTAGGATATCATTGAGCGTTCAGCCTAAGTCCAATGACCGAGAACAAAGGGAGAATCTCTTTCACTCTAGATGTTTAGTTCAAGATAAAGTTTGTTCGTTGATCATTGACGGTGGAAGCTGTACTAACGTTGCTAGTGATACCCTTGTTAGGAAGCTTGGACTTGAGACCAGACCTCATCCGCGGCCTTTTAAACTGGAATGGTTGAATGAAACGGGCGAACAGTACGTCAGGGAGCAAGTCACGGTTCCTCTTACCATCGGCCGATATGAAGACGAGATCCTGTGCAATGTCCTTCCCATGGATGCAAGCCATATCTTTCTAGGATGACCTTGGCAGTTTGACATGATGGTGATACATGATGGCTACACCAACCGGCATTCCTTTGAGCATAAAGGAAAGAAGATCACTCTGGTTCCTTTAACTCCATTGGAGGTCAATCAAGACCTGGTACAATTGAAGAAAAGTCGGGAAAAAGAAATTAAACCAGCAAAACCTGAGGTATCTCCTAAGAACTCCAACTTCTTTGTCAAAGAGAGTCAAGTAAGGAAATCTTTGTACTCTCAACAGCCATTGCTTTTCTTTGTGTATAAAGAAACACTAATGGGATTTTTTGATCTTGCACCGGAGCTCCCGAGTGATTTGATAGATGTTTTGCAGGAATTCTCAGATATCTTTACAGAAGAGAACCCTAACGATTTGTCGCCAATAAGAGGTATAGAACACCAAATTGATTTCATCCCTGGTGCGTCACTTCCAAACCGGCTGGCTTATCGAACCAATCCGTTGGAAACAAAGGAACTTCAAAAGCATATTGGAGAACTTCTTGAAAAAGGTTACATCAGGGAGAGCCTAAGCCCATGTGTTGTACCTATTATCCTTGTGCCTAAGAAGGATGGCTCTTGGCGCATGTGTGTAGACTGTCGTGCCATCAACAACATTAAGGTAAAGTATCGACATCCTATTCCTACTCAGTCTTGGCATGATATTTCTATGGATTGTATGCTTGTTTTGCCTAGAACTAGGAGTGGTAAAGATTCAGTTTTTGTGGTCATTGATCGATTTTCAAAAATGGCACACTTCATTCCATGTCACAAAACTGAAGATGCTACAAACATTGCTGAATTGTTCTTTAGAGAAATTGTGCGATTGCATGGCATGCCTAGAACAATTGTTTCTGACAGAGATACTAAGTTCTTAAGCTATTTCTGGAAAACTTTGTGGTCTAAGTTTGGAACTAAGCTGTTGTTTTCAACTACTTGTCATCCTCAAACTGACAGACAAACCAAGGTAGTGAAAAGAACTTTGTCTACTCTTTTGCGTGCTATCATTAAAAAGAACATCAAATCTTGGGAAGAATGTTTGCCTCATGTTGAGTTTGCAAATAATCATTCAGTTCATTCTACTACTAAGTATTCTCCTTTCCAAATTGTCTATGATTTCAATCCTCTAACGCCTTTGGATCTAATCCCTTTGCCTTTGAGTGAAAGAATTAGTATGGATGGGAAAAAGAAAGCTGAACTTGTTAAGCAGATTCATGAGAAAGCCCGACTCAATATTGAAGCAAAGACAAAGCAATATGAGAAGCAAGCAAACAAAGGAAGATGTCAGCTGGTGTTTAAAGTGGGAGATCTAGTGTGGATACACTTGAGAAAGGAACGTTTCCCAGCTGAAAGAGAGTCTAAGTTAATGTCACGGGTCGATGGTCCATTCAAAGTTCAAAGTCTTGACAAAAATCAGTGACAATGCTTACAAACTCGACTTGCAAGGTAAGTACAAAGTGAGTTCAATTTTTAATGTTGCTGATTTGGCGCCATTTGTGGCAGATGATTCAGATTTGAGGTCAAATCCTTTTCAATAGGAGAGAGATGATATGATCATGGATGGAGCTAAGGAGGAGGAGCTTGTAGCTGAGCTTGAACCTGAAGAACTTGTAGCTGAGCTTGAACCCGAGGAGCTTGTAGCGGAGGAACCATTGCTTGTACCTGAAGGACCAATGACTAGAGCAAAAGCTAAGCAGCTAAGCTAAGGAATGCACTCAAGAGGCTAATTCAAGAGCTTATGGCCAAAGATAGCATGAGAAATTATATTGGAGATGATATCTATCAAGCCCAGCCCACTTTGAGCATAATACAAGTCCAAAAAAGCCCAAAATAATCACTTTATTTTTTGGTCAAAAGAGGATGACGAAAATAGAGTTCAACTCACCTTGGGAAAGACACCTTAGGAAGAGAAACATGCACCAAGGATTGAATCTTCATTCAACTTACTATCTTTATTATCTTTTAGTTTCAAGAACAATTAATACTTGGCTTTGTTACCAAGTTTCTTATCCCTATATAAAGACATGTAATCTCATTTGAGAATCATCAATCAATTTTCCTTTTTATTTTAAGAGTCTATCTCTTTGTTCTTTGTCTAGAACACTTTCTTGTTTCTTGGTGTGTAATATCCAAGCAACAACCTCCTCTTGCTAGACTAGTGTGTCATATCTAACAGCTATTGGAGTTTGGAATATCATCAGCCTTCCGAAACTGCTGTGCGACCCCTCAATCCATCAAATCTCCCTTGTTGCACCTTGCACCTTGGCGAGTTTCTATCCTTTCGAATCCGGCTGAGTGATCCTCAAATTTTGGGCGTATCACCATGGCTTATCTGAGCATGAGATCCCTCTGTTTCTATGTTCTATGGTTTTGTGGACTTATTCCTTGCTTGTTTGCGTGTTTTTCGTGATTTTTACGGCCTTGTTTGGCTTCTGTGATGTTCTCTAAACGGTTGGTGGCTTTGGAAACCGAATTTCGGTCGATGACGGTGTGTGAATCGATTCTAGGGCATTGGTGTCGATCGACACCAGGATGGTTTCGATCGACACCAACTCACGATGTTTCGCGAAGGACCAAGGAGGGTGTTGGTTGACACTGTAGGTAGGTGTCGGTCGACACCAATGTTTCAACAGACGGCTGACATGTCTTGTTTGCTTCATGTTTCTGTTATGTTGTTTGTTGTTTTGAATTCTTTATTGGTTGTGTTTATAGCCTAGTAGATGGAAGGATTGTCTTACTAAGTATTTCTGAAAAAATCTAATTGTTTGGTTTATGGTTTGTAGACATTTATTGGATATTGGTTTAATGTTGATTATTTCGATTGTTTGAATTGAATATTGTTAGGTTGTTAGTGAGTATGAGGTCACTAATTAATCACTATATTAAAAAAAAAAAACAGATCCACTTGTTTCAACATCGGAAAAATAGAAATGAGACCGAAAAAATGAAAACATGATACAGAACCAGAAGAATCGTCAATAAAACCAGCAACTAAAAAATAATTATATGTCATTAGCTTACAAATAATCAGCGACTGAATTTTTGAAAACTTGTCTTCCTTTCAGCCTTCGTCTCTTTACTTTTCAATCGCTAATACTATTCCAATGATTAGTAAAAGAACATACCCATATATATATATATATATATATTTATATAATTTTTAAATTTAGTGATGTTAATAAAACCATATATTTATAATGAAGTTTCAGAAAAATAT
Source organism: Camelina sativa (assembly GCF_030686135.1). Lineage (NCBI taxonomy): Eukaryota > Viridiplantae > Streptophyta > Magnoliopsida > Brassicales > Brassicaceae > Camelina > Camelina sativa. The sequence goes on from NC_141893.1 coordinate 17,501,861, forward strand.
ATATATATATATATATATATATATATTATCATCTTATTGAATTTTCACAAGCAATAGGCAGACACTAGGCAGACACTGCATAAATTTTCTCTTCTCTCCCTCGAGTTCGCCCTAGCCGTCACCCAAAAGATTAAATCTCTGTCTGCCCTCTCCGGTGATTGGTGCTCCTCATCATAGCTGTGAGAGGGCCCGTTGCTCTGTATTTCGTTTGTTTTTACTTTCGTTTGTATCGCCTCGGCTAGATCTGGTGGATTGATGGTGTTGTTAGAAGCTCAGCGAATGAGACGGTCTTTACAGTGAGGATTGCTCGACGGTCTTTTGAGTATTTGTTTCGTCCTCCCACAGCAGTTACAGGAGAAGCCTCTTTTGCCTTTGTCAGATCCAGCAGTGTCCTAATCTCTTAGGTGATGCTTCTCAGTTCTGTGGTCATGGGTTCTTGTTGTCTCCTGTTTGAGTAAGCTGACTTTCCCATCTTTCACCTGTTCCATTTAGCTAGGTCTAGGTGTTTAGTGTTGTAGACGTGGTTAAAGTTTGGCCCTTGATTAAGGAGTCTTGTGGTTTGGTTAGAGTTTCGATCTTTGGTTTTTTCATTGCGGTAGGAGCAGTCTTTGTTGGGTTTTGTGGTTGCATGTTGATGGTTTTAATTCCTGGTTGAGTGAGTACTATATTAGCGTCAAGGACAACATGTATACCTTTTGAGAGTTGAAAAGCTTATCTCACCGGGGTCATGATAAATGATCTTAGAAACTGATGAGAGTGCTTTCTTGACCAAGTAACTTGCTAAGATTTAGGAATCTCAGGAACTGATAGCCAAAAATTGCATATCTTATGCAAGAAGTTGTAGTGAGCTTTCCTTCTTATGGCTACAAAATCTCCTATAAATTAATCTTATTTTTTAAAGTTAATTCCTCGAATATGTATAGATTTTTGGTGCTATGGAAAAAACTGAGAAAATTGCATTCATCCTTGAATAAGAATTTGTTTTATCTTGTTGTACTCTTAGCTACATATACATATTTTCATATAAACTACTGGTAATTTAAACTCTCTAGGTCCACTTGTGCTTGAATAGGCGGTGCACAAATCTTAGATAGGTAGATCAGTCCAAGAGTTTTGAAACTATTTTTAGTGGTTTAAACTCGTTTAGGTCCGCTAGTGAAGATCAATCCAAGGCTGTAAAGACACAATATAACATGATATCGTAAGGGAAGATTACAAAAAGTTGGAATGAAAACAGACAACTAAAATACGGTACTGGATTCTAATATTCGATTACAAGGACTTATATATGTTGATAATAATAAATCACAATATTAATTTGTCGATTTTTTGTCAACATATTATGCATAGTGTGATACAATCATTTAAATTATTATTGTACACGAACCATATTATCCGCTCTAGGACAGTCACAAGACACATGATAGAGACATTCCTTCTGCGGTTTTAAGGTCCGCAGTTTTAAGTATTTATACTACGTATGCTAAATATACGTATCAAGAGAAAGAATAATAACGCATGCATATGAAAATTATATCTCTTGTCAATAAACAAGAAAGAAGTTTGAAAGTAGGTAAACTTTGTATTGAATCAAACTTAGCTTTTGCTTATACAAGGTGTTGATATTTATACTACCTAAAGAATATTCTAGGTCCTTGATATTATGTAGGATCTTGTGACATCTGTCAATCATCTAGTCACTTGCTTTTATGGGACCAAAACGGTTTGATAGTACCATGTTCAGAGAATCCGCAGGTTTGATCAGTTGTTCCTTTTGTGTAACCTGCACATTTGTCTTCTTGTGTTGCAGAGAAGGTTGCAGTGACCTGTCGCACTCTTGAGGGGTTTTGAACCGTTGACCTTTGTGTGAGACTTGGGCCGTTTCTTGTTGTTAGATCTGAGCTTGTTGTTGGGCTTGTGGCTTGACATTAACAGCCCTCCCCCCCCCCCCCCCCCCCCGCGCAAACTGAGTGTGGGGGGAAGACGCACATTCAGTTTGTGTCGTAAGCGCTGAAAGGATGGTCGTGGAAGGGACTTGGTGAAGATATCAGCAAGTTGCAGTTCGGCTGGAATGTGTTGAACCTCAAGGAGACCAAGTGCTACTTGTTCACGGACATAATGATAATCAATATCAAAGTGTTTGGAACGGTTGTGAAGAACAGGATTTGCAGACAAGTGGACTGCAGAAAGATTATCATAATGGAGAAGAGCAGCATACGATTGAGAGATACTAAGATCACGTAGAACCGAAGCAGTCCAAGTGAGTTCAGAAGCAGTGGAAGCGAGAGCATGGTACTCAGCTTCTGTGGAAGACCGAGACACTGTAGGTTGACGCTTTGCAGACCAGGACACAATATTAGTGTCCAATAAAACACAGAACCCAAAAGTAGATCGACGAGTATCCTTACACCCCGCATAGTCACTATCACTGTAGGAAACAAGATGTAGAGGACTATTCTTGTAGAGATGCAAACCCATTTTCGAAGTGCCACGAAGATAGCGAAGAATCCGTTTGAGGAGACCAAAATCTGACTCAGTGGGAGAGTGCATTCGTTGACAAATAAAGTTGACAGCAAACTGAATATCAGGACGAGTAATGGTCAAGTATTGAAGCTTCCCAGCAAGACTTATGAAGTAAGAAGGCTCAGAAAATGGCTTAGTATCGTTGAAAACATGATCAAGACATTGAGGCAGAGGAGTGTGAACAGAGTTACATGTTGACATATGCGCATGTTGAAGGATCTCTTCTGTATATTTTTCTTGTTGTCTCTTGTTTGAGTAAGCTGACTTTCCCATCTTTCACCTGTTCCGTTTAGCTAGGTCTAGGTGTTTAGTGTTGTAGATGTGGTTAAAGTTTGGCCCTTGATTGGGGAGTCTTGTGGTTTGGTTAGAGTTTTGATCTTTGGTTTTTTCATTGCGGTAGGAGCGGTCTTTGTTGGGTTTTGTGGTTGCAAGTTGATGGTTTTAATTCCAGAGCTAGCAGTACCACGGTACGACTCGAAGAATAATATATCATCTTGACCATTCCCTTCGTTTGCTTCCGTTCATATGCTTCTCATCGTTTTGACGCCGCTTGGTTTTTTTTGGTTGTGATTGCGTTTTATCCGCCCAACCATTGTCTCGTTCATCACCCTAGGTCTACTTTTCCAGTCTTTGATTCCCTTAAGTTTGTTTCCCTTTCTAAGTTTAGGCTTCGGTTTGTTAGAAGTTATGCTAGTCTTAGTTGTTTGCAGTTGGCTCTTCTCTTGGTTGGTTGTTTCGTTGTGGTTGATAACTTCTTCGTTCCATCATCGTGCACTTCTGAGTTTGGTTTTATCGAGAGGTTAGGCTGCGCTTCTTGTCCTTGCTTTGCAGATCGGTTGAGATCTTACTGCTTTTTGTAAGGCTTCTACAGAGAAGATTTTGGACGTTGTTGTTGTCATCGCCACATCCAGTAGTGTTTCGAGTCTTTGCTTGCCGGGTTTTGAAGTTATTGGTTCTGTTACTAGAGATTGGTTCTCTTCATGATAGGAGGTGGTCGTTCTTAGCTTGTGATTGGCCGTGGGCATCCTTGGTAGTTCACATCCAAGTGTTTGGTGAGAAGAGTTTTTTTGCATTCTAAAACTAGTGTATTGTGTAAAGGGTTTTGCCTTGTTGCCTAATTCTTTATTTTGAGGGTTCATCCTTTTTTTGGGTTTAATTTCTCTGCTTTGTAATTTTTTACCACAGTATCGTTTCATGACTCCGGAAACTTTTGTTTCTTCGTCGGCTTAGTTTCTCTCTTTTAGACTTTAAATTCTGGGGATATCCTTGTTTTCCGTCGACTAAGATGTAATTCACGATGTATCTTTCAAAATTTTTATAATAGCAGTTGACAAAAAAAAAAATCATCTTATCGAATAATTCTGTTATAGTTTTTTTTAATAAATGGGATCCTGTTCCGGATACTAAAACATTGGATCCGATTGCGGTATTCAAAAAAAACCTGAACAGTCCAAAAAAAAATCCCACGAATCCGTTAAAGGCCACAAACATGTTAGTTTCTATTAAAATATTGTCCTATCAAAACAATACAATTATAATAGTCATGCGAACCCTCCATTTTGCATCTATGTAGCAATCTTTAACTTTTTTGCAGGTCAAGTAAAGATGATGCGGAACAAGCTAGTCGTTGTAGTATCGATCATCTTGAATCTTGTACTTACCATCCATATTCTTTATAATAATTCAACCACATGGAATCCAACATGGACCAATAGAGCAGCCGCGGAGGCCGAAGCTGCAGCCTCTCTTTCATGCTCAGGGCATGGCAGAGCTTACGTGGACGGTCTTGGTGTCCTTGACGGCCATAAACCTCCTTGTGAGTGCAACAACTGCTACACAGGCAAAGATTGCTCCTTCTTTGTACCAGATTGCCCTGTCGATGCTGACTCGTAATAACTTTCCTCCCCTTTCCTTAATTTGCTGTCATCTTAGTGACAAAACCAGCTTTGGATTCAAATCTGTTTTTTCGGCCTTAATCCTTTTTTTTTTATGGAATTTGAAGAGGAAACCCTTTGTTCTTGGAGCCTTTCTGGATGCGTAACGCAGAGGGAAGTGCGGTTGTTGAGTCAGGGTGGCACAGGATGAGTTATCGTTATAGCGAAATTGGCTCATTTGTGTCTGCAGAACTCGAGAGGATCATTAGAGAGCTGCATAATGTAGTGGGAAATGCAGTTACTGATAACAGATTCATAATCTTCGGAACTGGAGCCACACAATTGATTGCAGCTTCTGTTCATGCCTTGTCCCAAACTAACTCGTCCTCATTATCTCCTTCCAGACTTGTGACTTCTGTTCCATACTACAATGTAAGCAAAAAAAAAAAAAAAAGGCTCTGTTCTTGGCTTGATGTAACAAATCGATTTTTGTGGATCTGATCAGTTTGTCTTTGTGTGTGTGTGTGTGTGTGTGTGTGTGTGTGGGCAGATGTACAAACAACAAGCAGATTTCTTTAATTCTGCCGATCTCAAGTTTGAAGGAGATGCGTCTGCGTGGAAGAAGAGCGAGGGCAATGATAATATGACAAGAGTTATAGAGATGGTGACATCTCCGAATAATCCAGATGGGAAGCTGAAAAGAGCGGTTCTTGACGGTCCCAATGTCAAAACAATTCATGATTGTGCTTACTACTGGCCTTATTTCTCACCTATTACACATCCAGTTGATGAAGATTTGAGCTTGTTCAGCCTCTCCAAGTCTACGGGTCATGCGGGCTCAAGATTCGGGTTGATTGATTTACTTTTGCATTTTCTCCTAGTAGTCTAAAACAAAGCTTTGGATTGGTCACAACAACTCATAAGTGCTATTCTTGTTGTTGCAGCTGGGCATTAGTAAAAGACAAAGTTGTTTATGAAAAGATGAAAAGATATATAAGTCTAAGTAGTATGGGAGTTTCAAGAGACACACAACTTCATGCTTTGCAGTTGCTTAAAGTAGTGATCGGTCATGGTGGAGATAATATATTCCATTTTGGTTATGGAACGTTGAAAAAAAGATGGGACAAACTGAACGAGATCATGTCCATGTCCAAGCGTTTTTCGCTCCAGACAATCAAACCTGAGTACTGCAACTATTTCAAGAAAGTTAGGGACTTTACTCCATGTAAGTTTTTTGTTCTAAAGCAGGAAAGCTAAGACTTTGGTTTGGTACTATTTAAAACGTATATTTTTTTGTTTGTTGTGTCCTGTAAAAGCTTATGCTTGGGTGAAGTGTGAGAGACCAGAAGACAAAAACTGCTACGAAATTTTCAAAGAGGCGAAAATAACAGGACGCAATGGCGAATGGTTTGGATCGGAGGAAAGGTTTGTGCGTTTGACTCTCATCAGATCACAAGACGACTTTGATCAGCTTATTGCTATGCTGAAGAAGTTTGTCTCCAAGGAAGCTGTATTAGTTGGCTCTATCTGAAACTTTTTGTTGTGATCACATGTCTTCAATTCAATCATATGAAATAAATATCTTGATTTCAGTCACATGTCTTTAGAACTGATTAAAGAACAGAATGAGACAGCTCAACTTGCACTCAATGTTCTACTTTTTTGAGAAAAAGAATAGTTTTTTTTCTTTTTCTTTTTTTTAGACGATAAAAGAAAAGTAGCTTGTTATCATAACAAAGACACCACCAGTATATCATTATTACTTATTAGAGATCGTAAAATCTTTCCATTAGTTAACTATTGAGTCATCTCGGAAGATAACCAAACTTCTGAATATAATTATAAAAATAACTTTAGGTGCAATTACTGTAAAGGTATAGAGAACCACAATTCAATCAACCAGCTTAGAAACGCGCCAAGCAAACTCTTTTTTCAATCTTATAAAAACTTTCGTTGGTTACAAGAAATGAACCTAAGCATACTCTCTTGTCTATCTAGCACAACACCCTGTGTAGATCTAAAAGAGTAAAAAACAACACACTCACCTTCTAAGCCTTTTTGATAATGCTTGAAGGTTTACAAATCTCTCAACTTTATCTCCACGAGTGCTAACTCTTTTTGCGGCTAGCCCTCGTCACTTTATACCCCACAAAACAATCTCTAACCTATATCTTTTGTGAATCCTAACTAAAAGGAAATATTCGTTGTTCCTATGAATTATCCTTCCTTATCTCTTCTACGAAAATATACTCTCAATAACTTCGAGTATATCTCGATCTCCTCTTCCTTCCTTCTCATGCATCTTGTCACGGTGTCCCATAATCTTTCTCCACGTCAGCTCATCTGCCACGTCAGCCCATCAGCACTCTGAGACACTTCGCAGGCTCCTGTCACCTTCAGAGCTCTGATGTACTTTCAATCTCCCCCTTTTTGACTGAATCTTGCCACACAAGTACCCACTCCATCTATCCTGAAAATGCACAAACAACACCAGCCAAGACAAAACACAACCGTTCTTGCAAAATATTCCAGCATTCAAAAACCGACAATTAACCGATAGGGTCTTGTTAAAATAAATTGTATCAGCACAAAAAAAACAAAACATGACTAAAAAGGAACAAGTCTTAAGTTTTAAAAGGGAGAAACAAAATAAGAGCAACATAAACAACCGCTCCCCCATAGTCCAAACTCCCCCTCAAGCTTCAGAACAAGACTCATCTCCCCCTGCTTGTTTGGCACAGATTAGTCAAAAATATCAATAGGACAAGGCACAAATCAGGACCAGAAACAAGGAGATAAACTACTTACCAGCGTCCAAGGCGTCTTGTAGGATCTTAATTGCCAACCGGATGGCTTTGCGCTCTGTAGACGAGGCACTTCGAGACACAGTCTTAGCAGGAACTGATGTCGTCTTCTTCCCCTTGGTCTTCTTTGCGTCGTGAGACCAAAGACTTGGAACAGATCTCTGAGCCGTCAACAGCTGGTAGATGATGCTGGGAAAAGGCAACCGAAAGCCTGACTGAGCTTGGAATCCCATGCATGATCATGTAGATCACCAGAGCCCTGTTTGCCGAGATATACCTCGTGTTCACTGTTGGAGACCAATTGCTACAACAGATCCAATGGAGATCCTTGATGACAGGATTCTTGATTGCCGTTGACACCAGCTGTTTGCAGAACTTAACTTTTCCATCAGAGAGGAAGAGAGCAAGATCCTCCTCCAGAATTGTAGCCGTCTGCAACCGTTGTTCACGCACATCGACAGACTGCAGACCAAACAGAGCATTGATACGGCTCGGAGAAAAATCGTATACCTAGTCATGGACAAGCACATCGACAGACTCCCCCTCAACTTTGACCGTCGGGAGATTTGCAAAGAATTCATAGACCACATCCGAATCGTAGGACCCAATTTGTGTAATCGTTTTAAGCAGCCCAGCTTTATCTATGAATTCCCTAGCCTTATCAGCAACGTCTAGTGAGTAACAGACCTCTGGAGCGAGCGTTCGAGAGGCATAGAAACCATACCGTCGGGCAGCTTCTGAGGAGATGAACCATTTGGCATCGAAGTCCTTTGAAGAGGCACCCCGAGACGCGGTGGAGGTGTCCTTATCTCTGGGAAAAGATGGACGTTTGGAGTCACGGCAATCGAGATCAGCAGGCGGTTGTCTTTTACGATGTCGTGAAGAGACTCCCTTAGACGACGGAACAGGTACAGGCACATCACCGGTAAGATCTACTACAGGAAATCCGGACGACACCTCTCTCGGCAGAGAAGACGAAGAGTCGCATGTCTCATGATTCTCGTGAGAAGGTGAGGGAATTTGGTCCACCCGAGTCGGAGTTGCAGTGGCGGACTCATCGCGGGGCTGGTAAACCACCATTGCTGTTGCGGGATCGATCGGAGCGTGTGGAGTTAACGGAGGCAACGACGATGGTGGAGTGTGGAGCTCCTCATCGGAACTGGAATCATAGTGAAAGCCACTAAAGATTGACTTCATGATGCTTAGAGGATAGATTGACAAGAGAGAAAAAAGATGATTAGAAGTTTAATCGACACAGGATTGAAATCGCAGAGGTGATGAGAAAAACGCCAAAACCCTACCCGTTCCTCTTTATACACACCCGTGAGTCTCAATGGGCTGCACACTCTCGACCAAAACATTAAAAACATCCTGAAAACACTCAATTAAACATCAGTGTACACCGCATCTATTTCTTTATTTGACTGCATTCATTCGTCAATTCATTCAATCACAATTAATGACAATGCATGAATAAACATCATTCATTCCCTTTTAAGATCAATTTTTTATCACATTCATGAACCAGAACACAGATGCTCACACCACTAATGATAAACTCTAAGGACCCAGATCGAGAATTAGACACACATGAGCATTTATTATTATTTTTTTATTTTTTTTTAATAAAAAAAAGGATAACAAGAACAAAACACTAACCAGACCTTTTTCGTGTCAGCCACTAGTGCAGAACCTTTGCTAGGAACTATCACAACCTCTTGAATTGTCGAAGATCAGAGGACTGTTGCATGTGGGTAGTCTTTCACACTGGCATGCCTTTAGTCTTCAGTCCATCCTAACATGTTAAGGCAGCTGGAGATCATCTCTTTGAAGAGCACATTTTTTTTTTTTTTTTCCAAACAGCCTTTCGATGACTGCTTCAGCATCTTGAGCTTCAGTGACATCCGTTGATTTTGTCAGCCACTGATTCTAAGCTTGTCATTTCCCAGGTCATTGAACCTCAGAATGCATGTGCATGTCTCTTCACATCTCTTTGACCTCCTCAAATCATGACAACGTTTGACAGGATGGATAGACCGGCATGACAGGCAGCTATTTCCCACAATTTTCCAGTATGTTGATCTTCTATATCTTCCAGGATTTCCATGATCTGTCATAGCTCCAGTTCCTGGTTTAGACCAACACAACTCAGAGAAAAAGTTAGAGTTCACAAACACCGATAGACTTCCTCAGATTTGTGAATGTGTTGAAGTCCAAAGGCTTGGTAAACAAATCAGCCAGCTGAAAATCGGTGCTCACATGGTCTATCTCAATCAGTTTCGCCTCAACTAGTTCACGAACAAAGTGGTATCTAATATCTATGTGTTTGGTTCTAGAATGCTGGACATGATTCTTAGAGATGTTTCTTTCACTCAAATTATCACAATGAATTAACAGAGTATCAGAATCCATACCATAGTCGGCGGACATTTGACGCATCCACATGAGCTGTGTACAACAGCTGCCCAAGGCAATGTATTTAGCCTCAGCGGTTGATAATGAGACACTGTTCTGCTTCTTACTGTGCCACGATATCAGATTGTTGCCCATAAAGAAGCATCCTCCACTTGTACTTCGACGATCATCCACAGAGCCTGTCCAATCAGCATCGCAGTACCCGCTCAGACTGGTATTGGTATCCTTGGTGAAGACAATACCAAAGTTCACTGTCCCTTTGACGTATTTGATGATCTTCTTGACTGCTAGTAAATGAGACATCTTAGGCTTGGCCTGGTACCATGCACATATCCCTACTGACAGACATATGTCAGGACGACTTGCTGTCAGATAGAGCAAGCTTCCAATCATCCTTTGTATAGTCGCTCATCCACATCCTCTCCTTCCTCATCTTTTGAAAGCTTGTCATTGACTCCCATAGGAACTTTTGCCTCTTTACTCTTCCCTAAACCACACCGCTGTACCAACTCTTTGGCATAGGTGCTTTGAGACACAAAAATCCCATCAACAGATTGTTCCACTTGCAAGCCCAAGAAGTATTTCAGCTCTCCCACCATACTCATTTCAAATTCCTGTGACATGCTTTTCACAAACCTTTGCACCAGAGGTTGACAGGTAGAACCAAAGATGATGTCATCCACATAGATCTGAACGAACATCAGCACGTTGGCACTGTTGAGAACAAACAGTGTCTTGTCTACACTTCCACGTACGTAACCGTGATCCAAAAGAAACATAGTCAACCTCTCATACCATGCTCTCGGAACCTGCTTGAGACCATATAGAGCTTTCTTCAGCCGGTACACATGCTCAGGATGTTGTGGATTCTCAAAACCTTTTGGCTGTTCCACAAACACCTCTTCTTGTAATATGCCATTTAGAAAGGCACTTTTGACATCCATCTGATGTAATGTGAACTTGAGAGCACATGACATACCGAACAAGAATCTGATTGATTCTAACCTTGCTACTGGTGCAAAGGTCTCATCAAAATCAACTTCTTCAACTTGAGAATACCCTTGAGCCACCAGTCTTGCTTTGTTTCTCACAATGCACCCACTTGCATCACTCTTATTCTTGAAGATCCATTTTGTTCCCACTACATTAACATTAGCAGGTCGTTTAGTGAGTTCCCACACATTGCTTCGCTCAAACTGTTCCAGCTCATCTTGCATCGCAGCAACCCAGAACTCATCTCGAAGTGCCTCTTTGTGATCCTTTGGCTCCATAGTTGAAACAAAACAGGCGAATTGAACAATCTCAAAATCCTGAGTAACAATGTCAGGAACCACCGCCTTTTGTTTCTTACCAGCCAGTTGAGCAAAGTCAATATGTTTGCCTCTGGTAACTCTACCCCCCTGAATCGCACCGATAACATCACTTGAGGAGTGATTCCGATGAACCTGAGAAGAAGGAGTAAGATCATCTGAGGGTAACACCGGACTGACAGAGTCACCATGATTTTCAGTTCCTTGCTCGTGCTTCTCATCATCAGTTACCAGGTCCTTGTCGGAGATAACAGATACCATAGCAACTCGTTGGAACGAGGTATCATCAAAGACAACATTTACCGTTTCTTGAACCGATCTTGTGCGTTTGTTGTAAACACGAAAAGCAGTGCTATGTCCTGAATAACCAAGTAAGATCCCTTCATCGCTCTTGGAGTCAAACTTACCCAACTGATCCTTGTCATTCAGAATGTAGCAGAGACAACCAAAAACATGAAAGTAGCTTACTGTTGGAGACTTTTCTTTCCACAGTTCATAGGGAGACTTGTTAGTCCCTGGTCGAACATACACCCGGTTGATGATGTAGAAAGCAGTGTTAACAGCTTCATCCCTGAAACGATGAGGCAATTGATTACCATGCAGCATAGCTCGTGCCATTTCTTGCAGCGTTCTATTCTTCCGCTCTACAACACAATTCTGCTCTGGTGTTCTTGGAGCAGAGTACTGATGAACAATGCCCTGATGCCCACAGAATTGATCGAACTTGTCATTCTGAAATTCACCTCCATGATCACTTCGAATGGTTTGGATAAAGCATTTTTCACTCTTGATCTGCAAGAATACGAAAACATTCAAGAGCATCCGATTTTTCACGCAGAAACCGCACCCAGGTGTAGCGAGTGAAATCGTCAACCATGACAAAGATGAACCGACGCCCAGATATGCTTTGAACATGTATAGGACCCATCAGATCCATGTGTACCAGTTGGAGTGCATGACTAGTTTAAATGTCCGCCACTGGCCCATGAGATGCCTTGACTTGCTTGCCCTTGTTGCAAGGACCACATACGAAATGAGCGTCTCCCTTCAGGTTAGGAATTCCACGCACAACTTCTTGATTAGCCAATCTCATCATTGTAGGAATATTCAAGTGACCAAGTTTCTGATGCCATAGCTCTGTGTCCAACTCAGTGGTCGTGTTGAAACACTGCATTGATGATTTCCACATGTAACAGTTATTACCAGATCTCCTTCCTCTGAGTCGCACAGATCCTTGTTGATCAACAGCCTTGCATCCTTTCTTGGTAAATGTGACATCCAGGCCTTCATCACACAACTGGCTAATACTTATCAGATTTGCCTTCAACCCTTCGACCAAGAAAACATCCTTAAGATGTGGTTGAGAATCACCACTAGTTGTGCCTTTTCCTCGGATTGTTCCCTTTCCTCCATCACCAAATGTAACTCTTCCTCCAGCAACATCTTCTAAATGGGATAGATTGTCAAGGGCACCAGTCATATGCCTGGAGCATCCACTGTCAAAATACCACTTAGCCTGATCAACCTCTGTTCTTTCTGCTGTGAACGCCACATGACAATAGAGATCATCTTTTCTGACATATCCCTGAGTGTTCCTTCTCACAACTGGATAAAACTCACCACGTTGCAACAGACTAGACACACGATTCTGAAATTGATAGCATTGGGCTTTATGGTGAGTTAGATGTCCACAGTACCAACATCCTCTTCTTCTACTAAGCTGAACAGGTCTTTGAGCCGTCTGCTGAAACCCACTTGAGGCATATGGCGGCCTAGTAGACAATTCAGGCTGCACCCACATCCTTGGGATTCTCGGATTCTGCTTCACAGAACGATGATCATACAGTCTAGTCGTTGTAGAGAACTTCTCGTTCAACTTGGGCTCAGACCCCATCCCTTTGACAAACTGAGTGGTCGTATTGGTGTTTGTTCCTTGATAACCCAGACCCCACTTCAGATTGCTAGATCTTCCAGTGCTAAGCAGTGTATCCAGATCTTTAGTTCCCTTATGAACACGGTCTTAATGAGGAGCTGTATCTGATCTTCTACTGACAAATCAGCCTCCTCTCCATCTGAATCAGATTCAACCTTCTCATATATATCTTTGTTTTCCAGCACCACATCATCTTCTTCGTCTTCCTCAATGACACCCAGCAGTGCAAGGAAGCTGTTCAGAACCTCTCCTTTGCTGACTTCTTCATCTGAGTCACTTTCTCTCTAAGTAATGTAGGACTTCTGCTTGTTCTCACGTGAAGGACAATCAAACTTAGTGTGACCATAACCCTTACACCCATAACACTGCAGTGAACTCTTGCGTTTGTTGTTTGGACACTCGGACTTATAATGTCCAAAACCCTCACACTCAGCACACTGTCGCTTTTGCTTGTCACTCTTCCTGATTTCCTTATAAGTATCGGATTTTATGAGCGATGTGGTTCCCTTCCGCTGACCCCTTTCCATCTTGTGAAAGTACTTCTTAACCAACAAACCCACTTTTTCTTCATCCGCAACCTCCTGAGACTCTGCAAGCTTCTGTTCTTCTATGGCTTTAAGGGCAAAAGACTTCTCATTCATCTTTTCTTTCTTCTTTAGTTGTATCTCAAACGCTTGCATCATTCCAACCACCTGATTGTACTTGAGCTCATCAGAATTCAGCGACACGTCTATAGCAGATCTGTGTGGTTGAAACTTGTCAGGCAGACTTCTGAGGAATTTCTTCACAAGCTTTTTATCCTTATACCGTTTACCCAAGACAACAGCTTCTTGTGCAATACCACTCAACCGACTGCTGTAATCAGTGACTAACTCAGTTTCAGACATGTGCAAGTTTTCAAAATCTAATGCAAGATTGTCAAGCCTTGTACGTTTGACCCTACTTGTGCCCTCAAAAGTGACTACCAGAATATCCCATTCTTCCTTAGCTCTGATGCATTTTCAAGTACTATATTAGCGTCAAGGAAAACATGTATACCTTTTGAGAGTTGAAAAGCTTATCTGACCGGGGTCATGATAAATGATATTAGAAACTGATGAGAGTGCTTTCTTGACCAAGTAACTTGCTAAGATTTAGGAATCTCAGGAACTGATAGCCAAAAATTGCATATCTTATGCAAGAAGTTGTAGTGAGCTTTTCTTCTTATGGCTACAAAATCTCCTAGAAATTAATCTTATTTTTTAAGTTAATTCCTCTAATATGTATAGATTTTTGGTGCGATGGAAAAAACTGAGAAAATTGCATTCATCCTTGAATAAGAATATGTGTTATCTTGTTGTACTCTTAGCTACATATACATATTTTCGTATAAACTATTGGTGATTTAAACTCTTTAGGTCCACTTGTGCACAAATCTTAGATAGGGAGATCAGTCCAAGAGTTTTGAAACTATTTTTAGTGGTTTAAACTCTTTTAGGTCCGCTAGTGAAGATCAATCCAAGGCTGTAAAGACCAGATATATACAATGGACACAATATAACATGATATCGTAAGGGAAGATTACAAAAAGTTGGAATGAAAACAGACAACTAAAATACGGTACTGGATTCTAATATTCGATTACAAGGACTTATATATGTTGATAATAATAAATCACAATATTAATTTGTCGATTTTTTGTCAACATATTATGCATAGTGTGATACAATCATTTAAATTATTATTGTACACGAACCATATTATCCGCTCTAGGACAGTCACAAGACACATGATAGAGACATTCCTTCTGCAAACCCGTATGTTGGAAGGTTCGCAGTTTTAAGTGTTTATACTACGTATGCTAAATATACGTATCGAGAGAAAGAATAATAACGCATGCATATGAAAATTATATCTCTAAACGACTAAACCGCAACATGGATTGATGGGAGTCTAAAACAACGCTTTCATTAAACAATTCTTATATTATACGTACGATCATATATAAACTTAGTTATAAAAAGAAACTGTGGTAAACGATGGATTCATCAAAGTCGTATACATTTACGATGATGACATAGCATTACAATTTACACACGCGCGGTTACATTTGGAACTATGAAAAATATAAAGTTAAGTCCATTGAGTAAGGACAGGGAGAAGGTTAAGCGGGACTTTTTTAGGACAAGAAAGTCCAAATGATTCTTCAAGATCTATATCTTCTACATGAAAGTGCAACAGAGCTTTGAAGGGAACAAGCAGCTGTGAAGTGTCTCAGAGGGCTGATATGCTGACGTGGAGAATATTGTGGATACGATGACAAGATGCGTGAGAAGAAAGGAAGAAGAGATCAAGATATACTCGAAGATATTGAAAGTATATTTGATAAGAAGGGATAAGGGAAGATATTTTCTTAGGGATAAGGAATATTTCCTTTTAGTTAGGATACACAAAGATCTAGGTTAGAGATCGTTTGTGGGGTTATAAAATGACGAGGGCTAGCCGTAAAAAGTGTTAGCACTCGTGGGATAAAGTTTGTGAGTTTTGTAAACCTTCAAGCAGATACAAAAAGCTTTGAAGGTGAGTGTGTGTAGTATACTCTTTTAGATCACAAGGTGTTGTGTTAGATAGATAGGAGAGTGGGCTTTGTTTTTCAAGTCTTGTAAGAAACGAGGGTTTTTATAAGACTGATTAAAAGCGTTTGCTTGGCGCGTTCCAAGTGTAGTTTTGTGTGTTGTGTTATCTCTATACCTTAACAATTGGTATCAGAGTAGACTCCTGATAAAAAGTCTGATATCTTTTTCAACAGGTGAGATCTTGCGACTAGGGTATGGAGAAATCACTGGAGGTTGTTACGCTACAAGGGCCATTGAAACTGGATCCTGAATGCTTCGGTTACTGGAAAGTCTCGATCCAGCAGGTCATCTCAAGCATTGACATGGAAGCTTGGTTTGCAGTGGAGGATGGTTGGACTCATCCAAATGAGAAGAATGAAGATGGTGAATTGGTGCAAAAACATAGAAAGAAGTGGACAGCTGAAGAAAAGGCTGAGGCCAAACACAATTCGCAGGCATTGTCGGTCATCTTCAAATCTCTGCCGAGAGATATCTTCAACCAAGTTCAAGGTTGTGTGTCGGCTAAAGAGGCGTGGGACATTCTTGTCGTGACTTTTGAAGGAACTTGTAGAGTTAGGCGCACAAGGCTGGACAATCTTGCGTCAGACTTTGAGAATCTACAAATGACTGAAACTGAATCTGTGGCAGACTATAGTAGCCGGTTGAGTGGTATTGCTCAAGAGTATGTCGTTTTGGGTAAATGATACAAGGACAAAAAATTGGTCAAGAAATATCTTAGAAGTTTACCTGACAAGTTTCAACCGCACAGGTCTGCAATTGATGTGTCTCTTAATCCTGATGAGCTCAAGTACAATCAGGTCATTGGGATGATGCAGGCTTTTGAGATGCAACTAAAGAAGAAAGAGAAAATGAATGCTAAGTCATTTGCTCTTAAAGCTGCAGAAGAACAGAAGCTTGTTCAATCGCAGGAGCTTGAAGATGAAGAGAAGGTTGGTCTGTTGGTTAAGAAGTATTTTCGCAAGATTGAAAGAGGTTAGCGGAAGGGAACTCCATCACTTGCAAGTGCAGATTCTGCCAAGGGGTTCAGGAAGAATGATAAGTCAGAACGCCAGTGTGCTGAGTGTGAATGATATAGTCATTACAAGGCTGAGTGTCCAAACAACAAACGGAAGCCCTCTCTGCAATGTTATGGATGCAAAGGTTTTGGTCATACCAAGACTGATTGCCCCTCCTAAGTAAATAATTAGAAGTCCTACATCACATGGAGTGAAAGTGATTCTGATGAAGAAGATAACAAAGGTGAAATTCTGAACAACTTTGTGGCTCTGCTGGGAGTAATCGAGAAAGATGAAGAAGATGAAGTTCTGTTGTTGAAAGAAGACATTGACAAGAAAATTGAGTCAGACTCAGATGGGGAGGAGGCTGGCTTGTCAATGGAAGATCAGATAAGTCTTCTTATTCAGACGATTGTGCAAAAGACTCAAGATAACAGTGAGTTGTCTGCCGAAAGAAATACGCTTCAGATGAACATTGCAATGTTGTCTAAGGAACTGAGTGAAGAAAAAGCCAAGTCTCTGCGTCTTGAGAAGCAATTGGAAGAACAGCTGAAGAGCATCAGGATGCTGAGTAAAAGAACTAAAGATCTAGACTTCTTGCTCAGTACTGGACAATCAAGCACTGCAAAGTAGGGTTTGGGTTATCAGGGAATCAGCTCTGACAAGTCCACACAGTTTGTTAAAGGGCAGAACTCTGAGCTAAAACTCAAAGCACAACTTGTTTTACCAAACGAATATCATAATCCGGTCCCTAAGGTAAACCTGCATCCCAGGCAGATGTTTATGCAGCGTGAGGTGCCGGGGAGACAGTCGTATGGTCCACAGAGCTATCCCCAGGCTGCTCAGCGACTTGTTGGTCTCAGCAGGAGAAGAGGATGTTGGTACTGTGGTCATCTAAATCACTACAAGGCCCAGTGCTTCAAGTTTCAGAATCGTGTGACAAATCTAGTGCATAATGGTAGCTTCTACCCAGCTGTTAGAAAAGTTAGGCAAGGGTATGTAAGAAAAGATGATCTCTACAGTCATGTTGCATACACAGCAGATAGAACTGAAGGTGAACAGGCCAAGTGGTATTTTGATAGCGGATGCTTGAGACACATGACAGGGGCTCTCGACAAGTTGTCTCACATAGAAGATGTTGCTGCTGGAAGAGTCACGTTTGGAGATGGAGGAAAGGGGACAATTCGAGGGAAGGGTGCAACTAGTGGTGACACTCAACCCCAACTGAATGATGTGTTCCTGGTAGATGGATTGAAGGTTAATATGATCAGTGTCAGTCAACTGTGTGATGAGGGCTTAGATGTTACTTTCACCAAGAAGGATTGCAAAGTTGTTGATCAACAAGGGTCTGTCAAACTCAGAGGTAAACGATCTGGGAATAATTGCTATATGTGGAAATCAGAAATGCCATGTTTTAATGCCACTGTTGAGTTAGACACAGAGCTGTGGCACCAGAAACTTGGTCATTTGAATGTGTGCACAATGTTGAAATTGGCAAACCAAGAAGTTGTACGCAGACTGCCAAAGCTGAAAGGTGATCCACACTTTGTATGTGGTCCATGCAACAAGGGAAAACAGATCAAAGCATCTCATGGGTCTCTGACAGATATTCGCACAAGTCATGCTTTACAGTTGGTTCACATGGATCTGATGGGGCCTATACAAGTTCAGAGTATCTCTGGTCGACAATTCATCTTTGTGATGGTGGATGACTACACTCGCTACACCTGGGTAAGGTTTCTTCGTGATAAATCTGATACTCTTGAGTGCTTTCGTATTCTTGCCTTGCAGATTAAAAGTGAAAAGTGCTCAATCGAAACCATTCGAAGCGATCATGGTGGTGAGTTTCAAAACGACAAGTTTGAGCAATTCTGTGGACATCAAGGCATTACTCATCAGTACTCTGCACAAAGAACGCTGGAACAGAATGGTGTTGTTGAATGTAAGAACAGAACGCTGCAAGAAATGGCACGAGCTATGCTACATGGAAATCAAGTGCTTCATCGGTTCTAGGATGAAGCTGTGAACACAGCCTGCTACATCATCAATCGTGTGCATGTTTGCCCAGGGACCAGTAAGACTCCCTATGAGCTTTGGAAAGGGAAGTCTCTAACTGTGCAATATTTCCATGTGTTTGGATGCATGTGTTATATACTGAATGATAAGGACCAGTTGGGTAAGTTTGACTCGAAAAGTGATGAAGGTATCTTTCTAGGTTATTCTGGACATAGCAATGCCTTTCGTGTCTACAACAAACATCTGAGATCCGTTCAGGAGACTGTCAATGTAGTGTTTGACGACACCTTATTCCTGCAAGTGGCATTGGTGCCTATTGTCACCGACACGGACCTGGTAACTGATGCTAAGAAGTTTCCAGAAGCTGCCAGTCCTGTTGTCTCTGACAGGCCTGTATCACTATCTGGTTCAGATCCTGTGCCTTTTCAGGTTCATAGGAATCACTCCTCTACTGATGTTATAGGTGCGATTCAGGGGGGGGGGGGGTAGAGTTACCAGAGGGAAGCAGATTGATTTTGCTCAGTTGGCTGGGATGAAACAAAAGGCTGTCGTTCCGGAGTCTGTCTCTCAGGACTCTGATGTAGTGCAATTTGCATGTTTTGTTTCTTCCATTGAGCCAAAGAATCACAAGGAGGCGCTTCGTGATGAGTTCTGGGTTGCTGCTATGCAAGA